>NC_136416.1:28357500-28632500 GCF_051521515.1 Lactuca serriola
CCGACCCACTAGTAGTTGATTATAGTAGAGATGATTGTCTTTGTGATAATTGTCTGGTATGCCACTATTTGTTATGCTTTATGTGCTAGTATGCTATGATATTATGTGATAGTGGTAAGAGGGGTGGGTTAGACCCTGTAACCGGTTGAGATAAATCGGAGGGTAGGATGGGCACCCAGATACGCCTAACAATATGGTTATGATATGTTATTATGTGGTAGTAGTAGGGGTGAAATAGACCCCGTAACCGGTTGAGATAAACCGGAGGGTAGGTTGGGCACCCAGATATGCCTGACAGTGTAGGTCAGGCACCCAAATATGCCTGACAGGGGTAGTTCAGGCACCCCGGTATGCCTGACATGGGTAGGTTGAGCACCCAGCTATGGTCAGCAGGGTAGGTCGGGCACCCAGATATGCTTGACAGTATGTTTATTGTATGTTATGTGGTATGATGGGGAACTCACTAAGCTTTGTGCTTATGGTTTTCAGTTTTGGTTTCAGATACTTCTTCTTCGAAATGAAAGGAGTCGGCATGATTCCAGCGCATCACACCATGATTTTCGCACATGAGTTATTTGGGAGTTATACTCTGATGTTGTTTTATTATGAGATGTTTTGATTATTGACATATTGGTTTTGACATGGGATGTCACTATGGATTTTTTTACTAATGGTTTTATAATTAATCAAAAATGAAATTTTTGGTCTTGAATTTTGGGATGTTACAATAATTTATGTTTAATCCTAATGCCTTCCCAACTAGATTTTCGAAAATTCAAGAGGATAAGGGTTATCCAATTTTAAACAATTTAAAAGCAATAATTATCAAATATGGAAACCCTAGGAATTTCGAAATTTAGGGTGGATGCTAGGGTTTCAAGAACACTAGCCCAAATCGAAACTTTAGTCCCGTAGGGTTTAATTTTTATAAACCCTAATCTTGATCTATTCAACTATTATGCAATTCACATGAAAGCATACGCGTTGATACAACTGATGGGTTTTATACATAAAAAAACATATTTTGGGGCGGAAAAAATAAAACCCGAAGTTTTCATACACCATAAGGATCTAAGTATTCATTGTTGAATGCAATAATCAATTTGAATATCAAGAACCCTACAAGAACCTTCTGATTTTCGAAAATCATAAAAGTGTATAGAAAACATACCTTTTGATTATGCTAGTAGATAATCAAATCAAAACCTTTCTTGAAATTGCTTGGAAGCTAGCACCAGAAATCTCATGACTCTGATGGTTCACATCCAACCCTAGTATCAAGGATGTTTAAAGAGAGAGGAGAGGGAACTCAAAATTTCGGCCTTTGGCTTATGAGAAGGGATGGACGAAATTGTGAAGGCTAGGGAGGTCTTTATATAACTGAAGGAAACTTGGGGCTGAAGCAAGGGTTTTCAAGATAAGGCCTAGATGAATTAATATAATAATGAAGTTGCCTTATTTCCTCATCCCTTACCCACATGGACGAAAATTCTAGGCTTGCCCTAGCCAATTTTCGTCCACCTCATTCCATGAGGTTCTAGAGCCTTCTTGCTTCAACTTTCAATAAATAACCAATTATTCCCTACATTTTTAATTAATCCAATTAATCCTAAAATTGATTCTAATTAATTTTTGATTAATTATTAGTTAAATAATATGATTTCCAGTTAATATATTATTTTTCATAACTTATTTATAAATCCATTTATCTTGATTTTTAATTAATTTATTAATCACATAATAAATAAACAAGTGAGTCTCTCTCTCTCTCTCTCTCTCTCTCTCTCTCTCTCTCTCTCCCCCCCCCCTCTTTAAAAGTCATCATATTTAATCACTAGGTTTGAGGGCAACTCAAAAAAACTTTGCTAATAATTCAAGATTATACTAATTTAATTATTGGCTTATACATCTAATCTAACAAAACCAACCATGAAACACCTCCAAGCAATGAAAAGGAAACTAAGGTATGAGAAGTCACAGGCACTCTAGATTATGGGATAGTCTACCCCAAAGTAGAAACTAAAATCACTATCACTGGATATTCTGATAGTGACATGGGCAATGATGAGATTGATAGAAGAAGCTGTTGGATCACAGGCCCTCAAGTGATCTCTCACATAACACACACTCACAGGTATATATGTATACAGAAAGCAAATATGGAGAGATGGAAGTATTTTGGACTCAAAGCTGCTGCATACCCCACTAATATTCAGAAAACAAAGGGCTATTTATATAGCCTACAAGTACCTAACCGAAGCCAACAAAAACAATCTAAAAACTATCTAACTACTCCTTAAGACTAGGATGCTTTAAAGACCAAGTACATTCACGTGCATTTCCCATGAACTGGTCAACTACCTTTATTCTAAAGCTAAATAAAACAAATACTTAATATTAACCCATATGCATCAAGATTATCCAACATTCACCCCTATAATCTTGATGATCTTATCCCATTTCTCTTGCTAACCAAATCCTTGTGATTCAGTCTTGCTCCATTCTTTGAGAACACAAAGTTCTTATATCTTGCTCTTGCTAAACCTTCGAGTTCCAAAAATTTCTTGCTTCTTGCTACAATCATTCTTGCTTTCTACATGCTACAAACGAAACTTTGTACTTGCTATTGTCTGCTACTTGCTACAAACCTCTTGCTTTCTATCTTGCTTTTCCTGTGATCACAGAAGTATGATCAAACTTGCTACTTGCCTTTCTTTTCGTGCTACTTGTTTTATTGCTTAATTCTTACCTGCTAACAACAACAGAATTTTGTTGCCTATCTTTCAAACAACAAACTTTTGCTGCTTATCTTTCATTCTTGCTCTCTTTCTTTCTTCTTTCTTCTTTCTTCTTTCCTCTTTCCATTTTCTTCTTTCTTCTTTCTGCCTTTCTGTCTTTCTTCTTTCTTCTTTCTTCTTTCTTCTTTCTTCATTCTTCATTCTTCTTTCTAATTTGTTGCTGTGCAATCTTTCTTCTTTCTGTGGTTTTCACTTGACTCAACCCCTTCATCTTCTTCTACTTTTTCTCTCCCTTCACCAGTTTATCTGCTGATCTCACATGCTTCTTCTTTTTTGTTCTCGGCCCTACAGCCAAGGGCTGCTCCTCCGTTCTCTACACCCACTCTCAAACTAACTCTCTTCAACCTGCTCTGATACCAATTGTTGGATCACAGGCCCTCAAGTGGTCTCTCAAATAACACACACTCACAGGTATATATGTATACATAAAGCAAATATGGAGAGATGGAAGTATTTTGGACTTAAAGCTGCTGCATACCCCACTAATATTCAGAAAACAAAGGGCTATATATATAGCCTACAAGTACCTAACCGAAGCCAACAAAAACAATCTAAAAACTATCTAACTACTCCTTAAGACTAGGATGCTTTAAAGACCAAGTACATTCACGTGCATTTCCCATGAACTGGTCAACTACCTTTATTCTAAAGCTAAATAAAACAAATACTAAATATTAACCCATATGCATCAAGATTATCCAACATTCACCCCCATAATCTTGATGATCTTATCCCATTTCTCTTGCTAACCAAATCCTTGTGATTCAGTCTTGCTCCATTCTTTAAGAACACAATGTTCTTATATCTTGCTCTTGCTAAACCTTCGAGTTCCAAAAATTTCTTGCTTCTTGCTACAATCATTCTTGCTTTCTACATGCTACAAACGAAACTTTGTACTTGCTATTGTCTGCTACTTGCTACAAACCTCTTGCTTTCTATCTTGCTTTTCCTGTGATCACAGAAGTATGATCAAACTTGCTACTTGCCTTTCTTTTCGTGCTACTTGTTTTATTGCTTAATTCTTACCTGCTAACAAACAACAGACTTTTGTTGCCTATCTTTCAAACAACAAACTTTTGCTGCTTATCTTTCATTCTTGCTCTCTTTCTTTCTTCTTTCTTCTTTCCTCTTTCCTCTTTCTTCTTTCTTCTTTCTGCCTTTCTATCTCTTCTTTCTTCTTTCTTCATTCTTCATTCTTCTTTCTAATTTGTTGCTGTGCAATCTTTCTTCTTTCTGTGGTTTTCACTTGACTCAACCCCTTCATCTTCTTCTACTTTTTCTCTCCCTTCACCAGTTTATCTGCTGATCTCACATGCTTCTTCTTTTTTGTTCTCAGCCCTGCAGCCAAGGGCTGCTCCTCCGTTCTCTACACCCACTCTCAAACTAACTCTCTTCAACCTGCTCTGATACCAATTGTTGGATCACAGGCCCTCAAGTGGTCTCTCAAATAACACACACTCACAGGTATATATGTATACAGAAAGCAAATATGGAGAGATGGAAGTATTTTGGACTCAAAGCTGCTGCATACCCCACTAATATTCAGAAAACAAAGGGCTATATATATAGCCTACAAGTACCTAACCGAAGCCAACAAAAACAATCTAAAAACTATCTAACTACTCCTTAAGACTAGGATGCTTTAAAGACCAAGTACATTCACGTGCATTTCCCATGAACCGGTCAACTACCTTTATTCTAAAGCTAAATAAAACAAATACTAAATATTAACCCATATGCATCAAGATTATCCAACATTCACCCCCATAATCTTGATGATCTTATCCCATTTCTCTTGCTAACCAAATCCTTGTGATTCGGTCTTGCTCCATTCTTTAAGAACACAAAGTTCTTATATCTTGCTCTTGCTAAACCTTCGAGTTCCAAAAATTTCTTGCTTCTTGCTACAATCATTCTTGCTTTCTACTTGCTACAAACGAAACTTTGTACTTGCTATTGTCTGCTACTTGCTACAGGTTTGCTACTTGCTACAAACCTCTTGCTTTCTATCTTGCTTTTACTGTGATCACAGAAGTATGATCAAACTTGCTACTTGCCTTTCTTTTCGTGCTACTTGTTTTATTGCTTAATTCTTACCTGCTAACAAACAACAGACTTTTGTTGCCTATCTTTCAAACAACAAACTTTTGCTGCTTATCTTTCATTCTTGCTCTCTTTCTTTCTTCTTTCTTCTTTCTTCTTTCTATCTTTCTTCTTTCTTCTTTCTTCATTCTTCATTCTTCTTTCTAATTTGTTGCTGTGCAATCTTTCTTCTTTCTGTGGTTTTCACTTGACTCAACCCCTTCATCTTCTTCTACTTTTTCTCTCCCTTCACCAATTTATCTGCTGATCTCACATGCTTCTTCTTTTTTGTTCTCAGCCCTGCAGCCAAGGGCTGCTCCTCCGTTCTCTACACCTACTGTCAAGCTAACTCTCTTCAACCTGCTCTGATAACAATTGTTGGATCACAGGCCCTCAAGTGGTCTCTCAAATAACACACACTCACAGGTATATATGTATACAGAAAGCAAATATGGAGAGATGGAAGTATTTTGGACTCAAAGCTGCTGCACACCCCACTAATATTCATAAAACAAAGGGCTATATATATAACCTACAAGTACCTAACCGAAGCCAACAAAAACAATCTAAAAACTATCTAACTACTACTAAAGACTAGGATGCTTTAAAGACCAAGTTCATTCACTGCATTTCCCATGAACTGGTCAACTACCTTTATTCTAAAGCTAAATAAAACAAATACTAAATATTAACCCATACACATCAAGATTATCCAACAGAAGCAAGGCGGAATAGCGTTCTATGTGAATGGAAATCTGGTAACTTGGCCACTTGGGCATCACAGAAACAACGGGTCGTGACATTATCCTCTTGTGAGGCAGAATTCATGGCAGCCACTATGGCAGTTTATCAAGGCATTTGGCTGCGCCACTTTCTTACTACATTAACAGATCAAAACATACCACCTGTAGTCCTGTTTGTTAACAACCAATCATCTCTTGACCTCATGAGAAACCCGCTGTTTCACGGACGAAGTAAGCATATATATATTGACATAATGTTCCATTTTATCAGAGAGTGTGTAGAAAATGATGAGATAATAGTGAAGCCTGTATGCAGCAAGAAGATATACTCACCAAAGCAGTAACAAAAGTGAAACATAAGGAGATGTGCAACTTGATTGGAGCAAAGGAGGTAGTAAGATCTCAATTAAGGGGGAAAGTGTTAAAGTAATTCAGAGTTTTGTTTTATTTTTGGTCTATCCACGTTTTTCATTTGATTTCTTAGCTAGTAGTAGAATTGAATAAGTCAAGGTCATGTGGGCTAGAGTTTCTTGGTCTTTAGCAAGTAATAGAGTAATTTCTCTTTTTATGCAACATTTATGTTTAAATAGCTCTGCAAATGTACGGGGTTGTATCCCGTTTTCCCAGTTTTTGAATAAAGAAAGTGCAATATTACACCACTGTGAAATCTCTTTCTCTGTTTTCTGTCTTTAACCATTGGACAAACCTTTTATTTTCTGTGTAAAAAGCCTACAACGAGAGCATCCATGGAATATTTCTCTCCTTCAATTTCTCTTAGATTCTCTCCCTCTCTCGCCAGTTGCACATAAAAACATACACCCATGGGCTGCCACCTCTACTTTCTTTCCCTATTTCGTCGGTTTTCAGGTTCAAGGAATGAGAGGGAAAACATTTAACGGACAAATACAAGTTTAAAAGGGGTTAGGATCAATTTATCTTTCAAGAAATATCATGTTGCAGGTTGCAAAAGTAGAAGAAGTCTCGATAGAAAGCTGCGACGAGAAGACAAGGTCTCGGGCTTCTGTTTTCGGATTCGACAGCTTCAGTCCCCAAACCATGCCATGTTGATGACTTTTACCCAAAACACAACTTTGTTCACAAGATCAATTTCCTAAAATTACCAATTAAACCCTGGACTATATTCCAAACATTTATTATATATATATATATATATATATATATATATATATATATATATATATATATATATATATATATATATATATATATATATACACACACTAAACGTCTACCCGCGCAAAGCGGCGGGCGGCGAATAATTTGATCTCTTTAGAGTTAAAACCATTTTGCGTTCACTTCAAAAAATGAATATTAAATAACATCTATTTTTCAAGAGCATTATCATACCATATTAAGGGGGGTGTTTGGCTAAGCTTTTTTAAAACAACTTATTAGGTTCCACATCACTATAAGTTAAAAAAGTGTTTGGATTAAAATAACTTATTCCAGTGAGGAACCTCTAATACGTCATTTTTTCGTAAGTTACCTCACACTTACTTATTAACTTATAAGTTAATAAACTAATAAGCAATAAGCCTTTTTGCCAAATACCCCATAAATGGTTATTACTTCCATTTATACATACCCAAACCACTTGTACTGTTTATCGTCCTCTTTTTTTTCGTTTTCCTTAATTCTTTTATTAATTTAATGCCCTACTAAGTAAAATGCTAAAATATATAAATAATAGTTTATAAAAATAAACCTTTAGAATATCAGGTGTTGTGATTCAAAAATCGATAAATAGGCCTTTGAGAAGGCCAAAATACTCAGGTGTCAACTTGTTCATTGTGATTTTAAACCAAGTTTGGTCACAAATTAAAACATTTTCAATGATGGTCTGTAATTCAATGATTCATATTGATTTAGGTTCTCGAAACCTTAAAATATTGAACAAAATCTATATAGAACCTTATAACAAGGACAATAATTACCGTAATCAGGAAGTCCATGTGATGAAACTTGATATTATAAGGACCAATGATGAAAAAGATTTCATTTTTAGACTAAACAAGATGAAAAATATACAAACTACCTTAATCATGTCAAATCTTATGTTTAACCGTTCTTTATTGCAAAAGTAAGATGCCAAAATATACAAACTAATGATAATACAGTCCTCTAACTGGCCCTCTTGGTTGAGTTCTTTGAACCTGCAAAGCCAACACATTAAAAAAACATAGTAAAAACCTTTTTAGGAACAAACCTGATATAATAAAGCCTTCACCCAATATATTTAAAAGATAAAAATACAAAAAGTTAAAAATGATGAAATCAATTACAAGTAAAGATTAAAATAAAAACCTGTTAAGAAAGAGCCATCTGCAGAAGGGATATTTGAATCAACATGTATTTTCTGATGGTTTCAAATTTTGAATTATCCGAAATTCAGGGAAGAAGATAAAATTTGTTGAGAAATATAAGGATTCAAAACACAGGTTAAAATTTAATATTATTTTATTGATGACTACTTGTACTATTAGCTTAATGATTTGAACGTTTTAAAAAAATAATATTATTATATTCAATCTATTTTTAGAAATAGTGAGATTTCTTTTATAAGATAGTAAAGAGATATATATATATATATATATATATATATATATATATATGTATATATATATATATATATATATATATATATATATATATAATGAAGATCAATAAGAAGGAAATTTTTGGTAGGAAGATAAGAAGTTTTTTTTTCTACATATTTTTTTCGCGAACAAACAAAATGATTCATTAGATGATTCATTTGTAAGATGATTCACAAGAAAAAATTCTCAAAAAAAACATCTCGATGATTCATTTATACAATGATTTTGTTGTTATTCACTAAAATTGTCACAAAATTGATTTTTTTCTAAATTTACTTAAAAATGAATCATAAAGATGTTTTTTTGGGAATTTTTTCTTGTGAATCATCTTACAAATGAATCATCTAGTGATTCATTTCTTTTGTTCGTCAAAAAAATATGTAGAAAAAAAACTTCTTACCTTCCTATAAAAAAAAATTTCTTACCGGATCTATCTATCTATCTATCTATCTATCTATATATATATATATATATATATATATATATATATATATATATATATATATATATATATATATATAGATTCGGTAAGAAATAGTCCTTAGCTACAATAGCTTTGCTAAGGATTTGGCAAAAATAGTCCTTCTTTTATATATACATATTCAATTGTGTCTCATTTTACCTTTGCCAAGGATTTGACAAAAATGGTCATTCCTTTATATATACATGTTTTTTTGTCAATTTTGTCTTCTATTCTTTAGTCATTTTGACATCTTTTGTCCTTGCAATCAAAATTTTTACATTTTTTAGAAACTTTTAACATTCAAAGTTTGGCCACAAAACTTTAAGGAATTGACAACTTTGGCCACTTTTTTAAAAACTTTCTAATTTCAACCCTTTAATTATTTACTCATTTTGACATTTTTGGTCACAATCTGAACTTTTATATTTTTTCATAAAAAAACACAAAAAACGGACCGGGGTAAAGTCCAGGTTTGTCTTCATATTTAACTTTTTTTTGTTTTTTCCTGTCCGTTGCACTTTCTGCCGACTCTCATTTTCTTCTTTTGGTATATTTTTTTATATATTGGTCCGCATATTTATTTTTTTGTTTTTTTTCCTGCCCCTATCTATCCGTCTCCGTTTGTGAAAATTAGGGGTCAAATTATCCCACCTGCATCTTTTAACAAAAACAACACTCAAAATAAACGCACACGGCCCATGCGAAGCATGGACAACATATCTAGTTATTATTATTATTATTATTATTATTATTATTATATCTTCTTTACATCTATATATTGCATTTTATTTAATTAATTGCTTTGCCAAGCTTGTAAATTTAGTCTTTAATTATTTAATTACTCGTTATTATTTATCAAGTCCCTATCGAAATCATTAAACGGAAACGGGTTACATAAATAAAGAGTTTATTTGATAAAGTTAAATGGATTAATTAAAGTGATTACTTTGTGTGTCGGTAGTTATTATCTGTATAAAAAGGCTGGAAAGGCTTAACTAAAGTGACTTGTTCTCAATTCGGATAGATCGATAGATCGAGTCGGGTCGATTGTTTCATAGTAGTATTCAATAATAAAAAATTAAAAAAAAAAAAAAACATTATGAGGTCTAACCTAGGCCAAGTTTCGCTTTGTAATAAGAATCAAAAGGCCTATTAGCAAAGCCCGTATAATATCTTATAACGATATATATATATATATATATATATATATATATATATATATATATATATATATATATATATATATATATATATATATATATATATATATATAAGTTTTTGCTAAGTCGACACAATAAAAACCCAACTCAGTAGGATGGTATACCGAAATATTCCCGACTTAATTGTAACCCGATATACACAAACCTGAGTAATTGAATTGCAGTATAGACTAGGTACCGTTTATGTTTTTATACAGAAAACTCAATTTATCTGGCCTCAACTATCCCAAATCCGGAAACTTGACCCGATCAACACCCCTAAACTTTATCTTTTTTACATAAAGACTCAAAATTAGTATCTTAAAAATGCATAAAGATGTAAAACTTGAATTTGTTTACATCAAAAAAGTAACCACTAATTTATCTATGTGTTTTGGAATTTCGACTATGAACATAAACAACAGTCTTCTTAGATTGAGCTTGTTGGGTCCAATGTTGTCGTTTGAAACTTAGAAGGTTGAGCTGGTAGTCTCTTTCGATTATTTGGTAACATATTATTATCAATCTATTTGGATAATAACAAATATAAATTTGATCATAAAACTTTAAACTTATTCATGTGGATTTTGACCGATTAAACATATTTATTTAGTAAATTGTGACAAACACCACACCATAAGACCAAAGTTTTTGTAGATAGACAAAAGTTTTTGTAAAGGACTCGTTCAATTCAGATCTGTCTTTTTTTTTTTTTCTTTCTTTTTTGGACCTGATAAAACCCGCTCCAAATGAGTCGATTTTTTAATCTAAGACCGGAGGGTGTGGGAGGGAAGCTTCCCTCACTTTTTGTGAGCCATACCCCCTTTTCTCTCATTTTTCTTTCCCTCACCTAAAAGACAAGGAATGGGTGGAGAACCCTTCCCTCACTTTTTTTTTTAAATATATTTCATACATATATTATACTCATTTTGTAGGGAATTAAAACCATGGATTTTGATATATTTTTTTTATATTTTTATAGTAAGTATATATAATTTTACAAATATTAAAAAAGATTAAAAAAAAGAAAAAAAAACATTACTTAATGAAGAGAGAGAGTGCGACACCCCCTCCCCCCACCTCTTTCCCGCGGGTTCTTTCCCTCATCCAAGTAGTGGTGTTCAAGAGTGAGGGAAACTTCCATCACCCCTTTCCCGCTCCCACTTCATCCAACCTAATAAATAAAGTACTAAAAACATTAACGTAGGAGAATAAAATGAAATGAATTCACAAATTTGGTATTCAATGAGAATATTAACTGCGTATAAATTTTAGTTAATGACAATTAGTATATATTATTTTTAGCATGCTAAATTAAATTGTTAGCATTAACTTGTAATTATATATAATATGTATAACCCTATAATACAATATACCGTATTGTAAAATATTCTTTAATAAAATGATCATTTATTTGCCTAATGACTACTATTTTTTACAGCTGCGAATTGCGAAATTGATCCATACTCCAAGAAATACCTCAAAAGTTATTTTTATAACAAAAATCTATATTTTGCAAACTGTAAAAATAATTGTTCTATTTATAAGAATTATTTCAAAACTGTTTGAAGAAATTCACAATTACAAAATAAGTTTTTAATTGCAATTTTAAGTTCTTCTTTGAGATCATTTTCAATGATATTATTATTATTATTATTATTATTTGTAATCGTGTGACTCGCCGATTACAAGACTTGTGATACTCTCTCTCTCTCTCTCTCTCTCTCTCTCTCAAATGATCAATTTATCAAAATACCTTTGACACTACGATATAATTTAATTATTCGTATATCATATAGTAGCATAGTAACAAAGTAATACAACATGTCTTATAAAAACAATAAATCTAGTATCGAACTAGACTCAAGGCCCACATAGGAATGGACTGTCACAATAACGATTAGAGTCCACGAGTCTAGTATTGCCCTTAGCCTATGAAAACGGTGACCTACTCTTTGACATGAACAAACTAGGCTCAATAAAAGTTCAGGAAAATAGAAGTGCAATATAATCAACATTGGTTTCATATTTTGATGCCTACCCATTCTTTCAAATTATGTTGCAATCCTTTTGTTTATGTTTAGGTAGCTACCACACTAATAGGTTTATCTAACAAGTTTGTCAATTTGTGTTGGTGGTTAGTATATGATGAAGCTCACGTAGAAGATTTTATAGCCAAGTGGTATCGACCATTACATTGGTGACTCATGGACATTTGGCTTTGACATTTGACTGAATATTGTCCTTTAGAGGACCATGATACTAGGTTATCGCCTATGAACATAGTAAACATAAGTCGATCGTCAAGTGGCAGTACATATGCCTCCATCAGTGTTGGAGTGAGCTATGAGTTCATAAAATGTGGGGGTGTAGAACTAGAGACAACGATCTAAAGTCCCACAAGCATAGTACAATATGCACATTAATGCATAAAAGTGTGGTTTATGTGGGTGGTACATGTAGAGACATACTTGTTGCACAACAAAAGAGATCATCCCGAGTAAATGTTAGATAATGTAGTTTCTCTAAAAACTATGATACAGTTTCAGATCAGAGACGGATATCCCATGTGGTGTCCAACTTTGCGTCGGTGTCTACGGGGTCTTGCATGGGTTGGTGAGCCCATTTCTTATAATTAAAATTATAAATAATAAACAAGAAATACAAAAAACAGAAAAAAAAAAAAGAATTATGACCAAATTCGCAAACTACACCAAAGAAAATAAAATTTTCTATCTTCGACTTTTTTTCTTTTATAGTTTTTTCAATAGTAATATGTGGATTTGAAATAATTAACCTTAACAATTAATAGTAAAATAAAATTATAAAATGGGAAATGATGACAAAAGTTATAAAATGGGAAATAAAATTATAAAATAAGTAATTTCGTAAGTAATTAACCTATATATATTTTTACCGAGTCTAAAAGACTAACCGGGAATGTTTTTAAACAAGGAAAAACTTTTCAAATTTATCCCGAAGGTGTCTTTTTCGAAAACATCAGGGACCAATGATGAAATTTTGTGTTTTATTTATTTTTTGTTATTAAAAAGATTGGTCCCACCCATACTATATAATTGGGGCATCTACTGTTATCGTTCTTGCTGAGTTGCTGTAGACGGTAGACCTGGCTTGTAAAGTTTGTTCACATTAAATAATAAAAAATGAGCAATAAATAAGCTAATGGGCATACATGTAATACTCTATCAACTTCAATATCATATCTCCATACAGTAGATCAATATTTAATCAATGGTGGATCTTATTTTAGTAGCTTTATTTTCAAATGAATATTAACTTATTTTTAAGATCTAATATCAACACATGTTATTGATTTTGTGTTTATTTTAGTTTAACATGGGCAAAAGAATATTTGAGGCAACCCAATTGCTGAGCTTGGTCCCATTAAAAGACACCATGGGTCTATAGTGTCTTGAGCCAGCTTCAATTGTAAGCCCACATGTCCATCCTCCACCTCATGTGCTCCCTAACGTTAACTGCCTGCGCACCTCACATGATCCACCCCGACAAACAAAAGACGTGGATTCGTTTGTAATCGTTTGTTTTTATTAATAATAATATTCCGGAATTTGAATGGTGTGGCTCATGTTTATGAGAAGTCAATTGATATTATTTTTTATATTTGGGAAGAAACATGAAACTTATTCAATATATAAAATGATTTTACTGATTTCTTCGAACGAAATCAAACTAATTAGTTCAATTGAAGTAATTTGTTGGAGTTAGTCCTCCATCAAATGGACGACTGACTTTAACAATTATCCACCGAAGTGGAAAAAAAGTAAATTGTATCATTTGAACATCCACGTCAAACATGTCCCAGTTATCAACCGAAGTGTTAGGTTCTACGATTTGATGCATCAAAGCAACCATCTTTGGTAAATTGAACTGTTTTTGTACATATGTTGTATTACGGGGTTAAGATGAGTGCTATCTTCATTCATATGTAATGTGTAACTCGTTGAAACCTAATGTCCTTCAATAATTAACTGTTCTTATTTTCGTGTTAACCCGTTCAAGGCTCGTGTCGGAGATAAATCGCGAAACATTTACAATATTTTGGTGTGTCATGGTTTGAACTCTTGACTTTATATGTCTACACCTCAAAAACTAGTCTATTATCGCCGGGTCCGAGAAAAGATGATATGTGATTGTGTTTGTGTGTAGATGTGGTTGTAACTGGAACTCTGGAACTGCATTTTAATAATAATAATAATAACTATTATTATTATTATTATTATTATTATTATTAAAAAAGATGAAGTATAAAATAAATAAATAAATAACTTAGCAAAATGATATATCTAACATTTCTTAATCTGCCAATCAAATCAAAATTTTCATCTTAAAAAACCAAACATAAAATAACAGAACTATTGTAAGGTTATATAAAATTCAAAGACAACACCATTCCCACGAAGGTGCGCCACATTATCCAAAAAATCAAGTCACTTACATCTCACTAGGTATAGGAAATGATGTTTAATGGTCAAAGTTGCTAGTGAATTAGAGAGAAAAATGGAGAAAATAGAGGGAATAAAGAGAAAGATGGAGAGAAGGTTTTTCTCTGGATAATTGAGTAATCTAACCATTTTTGGGTTTTTTTTTATTTACAAATATAGCATTGTTTTTTATAAAATTGATCACTTATTCTGGAACGGGGCATTCTAAAATATATTTTGGACAAATTTTCTGGTGGGCCGACCCATTGTCGTGGGTCCGGAATTGCCATTCCAGAGTACCCGTTCGAGTTTCAGATCAAAAATTTGAATTTCAAATTCCAGAATATAATATGAAAAATCTAAACCTTCTCCTTTATTCTGGATCTTGCTTCGACTTTCAATTTCGATTCCGACACACGATTCTAGATCTTTTGACTTTCAATTCCGATTGTCATTCTAATCTCCAACACGTAAGTCTGCTATTCGGCAAGCAACTCAAACATGAAAGAAGAGCACTACCACCCCTTTATTTTATAGGCACGTTCTTCGTTTTCTCTTTACATAGTTTTCTCGTTTGTTTAAGGTGTCTATTCTTCTATTAGTACTATTCCGGAATTCGTAGAACACCTCCGGAATGAATTGAAAACGTTTCGGAGTTTAAATTAAAGATTTCATTGTAGTAGAACCAACCGAAAAAGTAGTTTAGATGTTTAGGTATTGTTGATTTACATCAAAATGTAGTGTTTTAGATCATAAAAGTTCATTCCGGAAGCCTTCGGGACACGAGAAACTGTTTCGGAACACGATGAACTTGTCCGAAACATGAGGAACAGGTTCGGAACTGCTCGAGAGTATTGGTCATTTTCGTTTCAGAATGAAGTGATAACACCTTTTTTATTTGTGGAGCACGACATGGTTTTTGATGCATCCATTACACTCTCGTGTAAACCCAAAATTGGCAGGCAAATTCTTGCGGCTTTCAGAGAATGACCCAAATGTAAGACTATATTCTGGAATACATGTTTTGGGATGTTGTTAGACATTCCTAATGTAGACAGGGGACTTTTGCTTCTACATTACGTCTTTTGTCTCGATGTTGTCAACGACCCCCGGAGCCAAGTATATGAAATGGTTTTTGAGATTGGGAGTTACAAACTGTTTTCGAGAAGAAAGAATTTTGTCTCATCACCGACTTCCGATTTAGTGACTATTATCCTACTTCTGCATCCGGCGTTGCCTTCCGTTCCTGTGTCCTTCCTATGGTCCTGAGGAAAGTCTCAATTAAATTAGACGATGTTATTAAGATGTTTAAACATTCACTTAATAACTTATCGGATGAGGATGCAGTACGTGCATGTTTTCTATACCTGTTAGAGAAAAGTTTCAATGGATGGTTGCCTAAAGTCGTAAATAACCTTTTACAGAAGAGTATTTCAATTTGATATCCAACCTTGATGAATTCAACATGTATAATGTTGTCTATTTTTATAATTCCTGATTATAATTACTTATCGTTCCAATTCAGCATACGTGTAAGTTTTACTTACCATTCCGTTCAACCTAAGGATGGAGAGAGTGAACCACTCTCAATCCACTCAATCGTCTGTCACATTATTTTTTTCTTTTTCTTTTCTTTTCTATTTTCGCAACCCACAATATATGAAAATAATATCTTTCCAACCCATTCAACATACTTATTTTTTTATTTTTTAATAAATACAAACTAATTTTAAAAAATACAAAACTAATTCATAAAATATTAAAAATATATAAACTAATTTACAAACAAATTAAAAACATACGAAAATATTTCAGTTAGGTTTAAGTTAGAATACAAATTAATAAGAAAAAGGATTATGGTAAGAAAATGATTAAGAAAATTAATATATCATATTTAAAAAATACATGGTTAAAACTATATATGAAAATTGATGTATTAATTGAATATATATATATATATATATATATATATATATATATATATATATTGTGATTTAAAAGAAATCCTCATAATATAAACTAGAAAGGTTATCCCCGCTACGCGGGGGCCAGAAGCTTTCAATGTTGTTTCCGAATCGATAAATATAACAGATGTAGAAATTGCAAGGATGAAAAGTTTGGGCTTTGTCACTGACCGTTTTTTTCATGTCTTTATGAAAAATTGTAAAAGTTTTGACTGTCAGGACCAGAAATGTCAAAATAGCTAAAGAATTAAAGGGGGTAGGAATTAGCAACTTTTTCAAAAATGGATCAAAGTTGTCAAACCATTAAAGTTTTGTGACCAAACTTTAAATATTAAAAGGTTCCTAAAAAGTGTAAAATTATTGATTGCTAAGACCAAAAGTGTCAAAATACTAGAAAGGTTACCCCCGCTACGCGGGGGCCAGAAGCTTTCAATGTTGTTTCTGAATCAATAAATATGACAGACGTAGAAAGTGCAAGGATGAAAAGCCCGAGCTTTGCCACTGACTGTTTTTTTTCATGTTTTTATGAAAAAATATAAAAGTTTTGACTGCAAGGACCAGAAGTGTCAAAATGGCTAAAGAATTAAAGGGGTAGGAATTAGCAACTTTTTCGAAAAGGGATCAAAGTTGTCAAACCATTAAAGTTTTGTGACCAAACTTTAAATATTAAAAGGTTCCTAAAAAGTGTAAAATTATTGATTGCAAAGACCAAAAGTGTCAAAATGACCAAAGAATAAGGAGCAAAGTTGCCAAAAAAATGGCAAGTTTACTATTCTTAAGATTGATTTCTTATATATATATATATATATATATATATATATATATATATATATATATATATATATATATATAGGGGTGTTCAAAACCGGATATCCGAAAATTCGGATAGTTGATTATTGATATCCGAATCCGTATCCGAAATTTCGGATATCCGAAATTTCGGATACGGATTCGGATATTAAACCGGATATCCGAATTTTATTAGTTTTAAATAAAGAAAATAAACCCTCCAAGAAAAAGAACGTTTCCGTGCATTTGTTAGGTATAATAAGACTTCATTTGGTCCGGTTAAATCCAAGTTACCTCATGATACCTGAAGATCTTGAAAAATCAAACTTAAATTACTAAAATCAACATAAAAAAGGTAACATTTATACCATCCTCACTTTGCATACCAAGTAAAAATGTTAATAATTTGTCTTTTTGAATTTCAAATGAAAAAACTCAATGCATTAAAACTATTTTTAATAATTTTTTATATTATATATTTCGGATTTCGGATATCCGAAATATCCGAAATTTTCACATTGTAATATCCGTATCCGAATCCGAAAAACCGGATATCCGAATTTCGGGTATCCGAATTTTCGGATATCCGATTTTTCGGGTATTTTCGGATCGGATTTTCGGATTTTTCGGATCGGATGTTCGGATGCGGATATTTTTGACCACCCCTATATATATATATATATATATATATATATATATATATATATATATATATATATATATATATATATATATATATATATATATATATATATATATATATATATATATATATATATACACGCCACTTGTTTATATAACAAAAATTGTCTAACATTCTAGTTTTTCTTTTAAGTAATAACTAATAAAATGGTCGAGACTATTCTAGTTTCAGTTTAAATTATAGATTTACTAAAAGAATCTCCGCGTGTTGTCCGAAATTATATTTATATAGTTGGAATAATTACTTTTAATAAATTGTAATTAAGTATTTATACATGAAAATCCAATGTTCTTATAAAAACAAACCTATAGTTAACCAATTATATTTATTAATTGTCATAATTTTAAATAATTGTTTATGTCTACCATTAATTGGTTATTTTAAACACCGTTTTAAGTTGTATAAATTGTATATCAAACATACATTAATTTATTTACATAACGAATTACAAATTGTATGAAAAAATATAAATACTACACCTTTTTGTTATTTTATATATCGTTTTAAGTTGTGTAAATTTATATCAAAGATATGTTGCTTTTTATAAATAAAGCATAGTGAGTCCTTCCCAAAATATCCATACAACATAACATAATAAACAACTATGGGTTATCCGCAACCCTGGGGATTATCAATAATCCCAGTAGGTTAACTGCACATCCTGTGGATTAACAACACATTCCAGGGGTTATCTGTAACCCTGAGGATTCTCATAAATCCGAAAGTTATCAGCAATTCAATTCAATTCAATATACACATAAAAAGAATCAAAAATTAAGACCTAAATGGTCACATACATGAATACCACATAGGTAAATGTAGTGAGAATACTCACCTCACAAATAGCCGCTGATTCAAGAGAGCCCTCACACGGTGAATAATGCTACTACGAAACACCTAACAACAATAAAGAAGTACCTACTCAGTCTACACCCTAAATCCTCAAAATTGACCAAAAGTCAACCATGGTTGAAAGTTAACGGTCAAAGTCAACCTGACATACCTCCACATCGTGGCCACCCTTAGGCCATGTCGTGGGTACTCCAAGACAAAATAGTCGGCAACCAGTCAATTTTCATATTATGGAAACCATTAGTCACGCCATGGCAATGCCCAAATGAGATGTTTTCAGAAACACTAGTCGCCACGTCGTGGCAACTAGTCGTCATGACGTAGGCACTAGGCACCAACAACTTAATGGATTAAGCTGCTATACTCAATCCCAACTATTCTAATGCTCAGACTTGGTTCCCCTCAAGATATCGATGGATAAAGTTTCCAACTTTATCCATTAAGGCATCCTATTAAGAAAAGATCTCAAATTCTAAGTCCTTAACGACAACACCAAGGCATGGACTCACTCAATAAGCTATGTAAGCTAACTTTCCAACCAACCCCAATGTCTAAAAGCTAAAAAATGTACTAAAGGTTTTTGGAGTTCAGTCAAACTCCAAGAATAAGAAGATTTGGGACCAAAAGCTTATAAAATGACCTAAAACTAGATCTAGAGAAACAATGAGAAAGATAGAGACTTTATACCTCTTATGAGTCAGAAATGAGATGAAGATGATGGATCAAAGTAGGAACCACACTCATAAGCAACACCAATAACTCCTTCTTCCTTTGACCTTCATAAACAGGAGTTCAAGCTCTCAAAGAACAAAATAAGGCAATGGTTTGGATGGAGGTTCGTTTTCAGAGGGTGGAGGCTACCAAATGAGGTAACCCTAGGAGTTATGTCCTTAAGTAGGGCACCAACCCTGAGATTAGTATTTTAGACCCAAAATTACTGCCACACCGTGGCCAACATAATGTTACGCAGTGGCCAATCATGGATGCACACTTTTCATTAATTGAGTCTCAAGTCGTGGCACTCCCAGACCATGCTGTGGCCAGGCCAATTAAAAATAATAATAATTACAACTTGGAAGTACCTAAAACAAAATCAACAGAAGTACCTAAAACAAATCAAATCAGAAAAATATAAGGAGGTGCATGATCACGCCTTCGCCTTCCCGCGATCATCAGAAGCACCTAAAACAAAATCAACAACTGTAAGTCCGAAGCTTAGTGAGTTCCCCCAAAATACCAACACCATACAAACCATGACTGTATCCATACAAACAAACAACATGCATAATCAGCCATCAGCCTGACTGGACCACCTCGCAGGGCCATCAGTCTATTTAGACCGCTCTCTGAGCCATTGGCACGTCTGGACCGCCTCTCAGGGCCTTCAGCCTATCCGGACCACTCGATGGGCCTTCGGCCTGAGTAGTATACCCTACCGGGCCTATACTCTATCTGGCCCGCCCTCAGTATGTTGGCCTTCAGCACATAGCAGGTCCGCCTCAACCCTACCCTCAAATTCAACAATCATGTGCACATAATATCATACGCTAGCTAGCATGTACAATTAGTCATACATATCTAAGAGATCACTAACATAGTAACATCCTATAACCCGGATACCGACCTAGTCTGTGACTAACATAACATTATACTATATACTAGGATACCGACCTACCAAGTCACTAAACATATCATCATGCAATAAACCCGGATACAAATCGGAAAAGGTCCGACATTGGTGCCTTCGACCCTGTTAGTATAGCGAGGACAACTCACCTCATAAGTAGCTCGGGATGATAATGTCAAAGTCCTCCAAATACAGCTCCAACTCAAACACCTACATCCACCAATGATCCACTTTCATAATTTCTCAAATTACTAAAATACCCCCAGAAGTCAAACTAGTCAACCCTTGGTCAAAGTCAAAGTCAACGGTCAAGGTCAACAGTCCATGTTGACCCAACTCGTCGAGTGTATCCCACTGACTCTTCGTGTTCTTCCAGAACTGGAGAAATCGTGAAAACCCTAGTTGACTCGCCGAGTTTCCAGACAAATCGTCGGGTCCATGCGGTGTCCAAATATCGGGAAAAACCCTAACTAACTCGTCGAGTCATCTCACTGACTCGTCGAGTCCATGTAGAACCAATACAGACAATCTTCATCTAACTCGTCGAGCTGACCCTGAACTCGTCGAGTCTCTTCAGTTTTTTCTTATTCAGACGCTTTTAAGCAAGACCAAGGCTCCAAATTGTAGATCTAGCCTCCTAGGGCATGTTTTCCATGTAAAGTTGCAAACTTTATGTGCATGCAAGGTCTTAAATGCTAAAGCCAAGCTAATGGAGAGGTTTAAGCCAAATAGAAGGGTCAAAGCTTGATAAATTCAATAACTTTATAAGTATAAGGACTTAGAGGAGTCCAGATCTGAAGTTACAACTTCAGATCATTCCCAATACCCAAAATAATCCACAAATATGCTAAAAATGGCCTTAAAACCAATAATAAGGAGATCTAACACTAGAATGATTAAGGTAACAACTTGTTACCTTCAATTGGAAGCCAAAACGATGTAGATGTTGGATCTACAAGCTCCTTCCTGTTCCAAGCTTCTCAACCTTCAAACTTCTTCAACAAATGCACCAAAAACACTCTCTTATCCTCACAAGCACAAAGGAGTAGTAACGAACGGATATGGTTTCCTTTTCTAGGTAATGAGGTGATAAGAGAGGCCAAAGGATGCGGGTTAAGTCCTTTAAATAGGGTGAAAACCCTAAAAATTAGGGTTTTCCCATTCAACTCCTACTCATCGAGTTGGGGTCCTCCAACTCGTTAAGTAGAACTCATAAATTACGTGGCCTGATCTGCTTATACACGACAAGTTGGGGCATCCAAATCATCAAGTAGGTCTAAGAATGTGACTATAAGCTTTAAATTTTATACCTGGGAGTCGGGGTGTTACAATTCACCCCCACTTGAACTAGACTTCGTCCTTGAAGTCTGATGCGGTAAATAACTCAGGGTAATGCTCCCGCATCTCTGCCTTCGGCTCCCAAGTCCACTCGGATCCTCTCCGGTGTTGTCACTGTACGTTTACCAAAGGTACTTCCTTGTTCCACAGAACCTTCACTTTCCTCTCAAGAACGGCCAATGTCCTCTCCACGTAATTCAGGCACTCATCGACCTGTATATCGTCCAATGATACCACTGCCTCCTCATCTAATATGCACTTTCACAATTGTGACACATGGAAAGTGTTATGGATCAAACTAACCTCCTCCGGGAGATCCAGTCTATATGTCACCTTGCCAACCCTGACAATGATCCTGAATGTCATAATGTATCGGGGACCCAATTTCCCCCTCTTCCTGAAGCGAATCACACCCTTCCAGGGTGAGACCTTCAGTAATACCATGTCTCCCACCTAGAACTCCAGCTCGGATCGGCGTTTTTCGGCATAACTCTTCTGCCGACTCTGAGCGGTCTGCAACCGCTGTCTGATCTGCTGAATCCTCTCGGTAGTCTACAGAACTACCTATGTCCGTCCTATCACCCTGTGACCAATCTCACCCCAACAGAATGGGGTGCGACATCTCCGTCCATACAACAGCTCATATGGTGGAGCACCAATACTGGAATAAAAGTTGTTGTTGTAGGAGAACTCTGCAAGGGGTAGGTAGGAGTCTCAACTCCCACCGAAGTCAATAACGTAGACTCTCAGCATATCGTCGAGAGTTTGTATGGCCTGATCACTCTGGCCATCTGTCCGCAGATGATAAGCCGTACTGAAGTGCAGTTATGTGCCCAGTTCCTCGTGGAACTTCTACTAGAAACAGGAGGTGAATCGAACATCGCGGTCTGATACAATAAAGACCGACACCCCATGGCGAGCATTGATCTCGCGGATATACAAGTCGGCCAAATTCTCGGCCGATGAACTCTTCCATATCGCTAAGAAGTGGGCGCTCTTGGTCAATCAATCCTCGTGGAACTTCTACTAGGAACAGGAGGTGAACCGAACATCGCGGTCTGATACAATAAAGACCGACACCCCATGGCGAGCATTGATCTCGCGGATATACAAGTCAGCCAACTTGTTGGCCGATGAACTCTTCCATATCACTAAGAAGTGGGCGCTTTTGGTCAATCGATCCACGATGACCATATGGCCTTTGATGCTCGACGTTGACCATCCGGCAGGTCAAGCACCCTTAACGTACCATGCGATCTCCCTCTTCATACATGAATACCAGTAACTCAATCGTAAATCTTGGTACATCTTGGTGGCCCCTGGGTGAATAGAAAAGCGAGACTTATGAGCCTCCTCCAAAATAATCTGTCTGACCCTACCACACATCAGTACCCAGACCCGACTGTAACGGTTCAACAATCCACGGTTATCTTGCACAAATTGGGTGTTCTCACCCCTAATCCTCTAAAGCTTCTAATTCTCCTATTGCATACCCTCAGCCTGAGCTTCCCTGATCAAGCTCACAAGTGGACAATCCACTGATATCATCATACATGTCGTTGGAGTAGAAGATCCAACTGACTTGCGGCTCAGAGCGTCCGCAACCATGTTTGCTTTACCGGGATGGTAAAGGATCTCGCAGTCATAATCCTTGACTACGTCCAACCACCTGCGTTGCCGCATGTTCAGGTTCAGCTGATCCATGATGTGTCTCGGACTCTTGTGGTCCGTGTATATGGTACAGCGGACCCCATAAAGGTAATGTCTCCAAATCTTGAGTGCGAATACTACCGCTCCCAACTCCTGATCATGAGTAGGGTATCTCGTCTCGTGTGGCTTTAACTGCCACAACGCGTAGGTTATCACCCGTCCTCTCTGCATGAGGACTGCTCCCAGTCTCATGATGGATGCATCACAGAACACTACAAAATCCTCAACTCCCTCTGGGAGAGTCAAGACTGGATCCTCGCAAAGTCGTTGTTTGAGGGTCTCAAATGCCCTATGCTGCTCAGGGCCCCACCGGAAATTCGCCCCCTTCCTCGTCAGGTGAGTGAGGGGTATTGCAATCTTGGAGAAATCTTGTATGAATCTCAGGTAGCACCCTGCGAATCCTAAGAAGCTCTTGATATCCGAGGGAGATTTCAGAACCTCTCACTGCATAACCGCCTCGATTTTGGCCTGATTGACCCAAATCCCCTCCTGGTTAACGGGATGTCCAAGGAACTGAACCTCTCGTAACCAAAAATCGAACTTCAAAAACTTGGCATAAAGCCATTCTTGCCTCAAAACTACCAATATCTCCTAAAGATGCTCCTCATGCTGCTCTCGGGTCTTGGAGTATACTAAGATATCGTCTATGAACACGATGACCGAGCGATCAAGCATCGGTCTGTAGACCCGATTAATCATGTCCATGAACACCGTCGGTGCGTTGGTGAGACCAAACGGCATCACCACGAACTCGTAATGTCTATAACTAGTTCAGAACGTGGTCTTATCCACGTCCTCCTCTCTAACCCTGACCTGATGGTACCCAGATCTTAGGTCTATCTTGGAGAACCAAGATGCCCCTTGCAACTGATCGAATGGATCATCTATCCTCGAGAGTGGATAAGGGTTCTTCACCGTTAACTTGTTTAACTCTCGGTAGTCGATGCACATCGGGTGTGAACCATCCTTCTTCCCGACGAAGAGAATCGACACTCCCCACAGATAACTGCTCGGATGAATGAACTGCTTGCCTAACAGTTCCTGCAGCTGTGATGACAGCTCCTGCATCTGTGGTTGTGTCAACCGGTACGGCGCCTTGGCGATAGGGTCCACACTTGGCACTAGGTCGATCCTAAACTCGACTTGCCTCTCCAGGGGCACTCCGGGTAAATCCTATGGAAACATGTCAGCGAACTCCCTGACTACTAGAACCTCTGAAATCGTGGTCTGATCCCTGTCCCGCGTATCCACCACGTATGCTAGATAACCCGCACACCCGTGCTGAATATACTGTCGTGCCTTGGCAGCTGAGCAGAACCCTGAATCCATCCTGGTGTCATTGCTGAAGATAACCAGTTCTCCCCCACTTCGGGTTCAAACTACCACCCGCTGACCCTCACAGGCAATCATGGCAGCGAAGCGACTAAGCCAATCCATACCCACAATCACACATACATCCCCCATGGGAATCAGAATCAAGTATATTGGGAAAGATACCCTAAAGATCTCCAACATGCAACCCCGATAGACTAAAGAAGCAGAAATCTCGTGTTCGTTAGCAATAGAGACTCGCAACGGACACTTTAGCTCTCCCACTGGCAAACCAAACTCCCTACTAAATGACTGAGAGACAAACAACCGAATCGCCCCCAAGTCGAATAATACCAAAGCAGGTAAGGAGTTCACTAAGAATGTACCTAACATGGTACAACACATATAAGCATAAAACAAATATAATCAGTAAGGTAAGGGATAGAAACATACCAGCAACCACGTCTGGTGCTGCCCTGGCCTCCTCTGCCGTTAGCTGGAAGGCTTTTCCCTGAGCCCTCGGGGGTGCTACTCTACCCTGACTCCTGTTAGTAATCCTCGGTGTAGCCGGTGCTGGAGCCTACATCGGCGTGACTGCAAGCTGTGGAAAGTTGGTCTTCATGTGACCAACTTGATCGTAGTGGTAGCAGATCCTCATATCCTGAATTGGGGTTGGATGGCGACAATTCCTTGCAAAATGCCCTTCCTTGCCGCATTTGCGGCAGGCACTACTCGATCTACAACCCCCGAGTGACCCTTCCCGCACTTGCTGCAAGTGTGGCCCTGCTGGCCTCCCGACCTAGAATCAACGATCTTAGACCGCTTTAGTGCCAACTGCGACTGCACTGAGGCCTGCCTCTGCTCCCGTAATTGTAACTCGATCTCAAGCTCACGCTGCCTAGTAGCCTCTTGTAACTCTAGTAGTGTATCACAACGTTGGATAGAAACAAATCGACGGATGTCAGTCTTGAGCATGCTCAGATAACGTGTCATCTGAGCCTACTTAGAAGCAAAATCTAGGCAAAACATCTCACTATCAGTGAACATACGGGTGATCTCCATCACCGTCTCCAAACCCAGCTTCAAATCCAGAAACTCCTGTGTTAGTCACTCGCGCTCTACCCGTGGAATGTAGCGAGTGCGGAACATATCCCAGAACTACTCCCAAGTAACTGCAGCTCTCTGATCATCAATGTAGGACCCTATCATCAACCTCCTCCAGTCCTTTGCCACAGACCTTAGCAAGTTTAGAGCACATCTGACCTTCTGGTCAGCAGGACATGAGCATGTGAAGATACATCCATCCACATCGGATAGCCACCTCATGGCTATAATTGGGTCCTGAATCCCCTCAAAAGTTGGGGGCTTCGTGTTATCGAAGTCCTAATACTGAAAAGCCCGACTAGCTCCTCCCCCTACCGTCGTTACAACTGCTGAAGTTGTTGCGGAAACCGTCTTAGCAATGGCTGCATAGTACTCATCAAATTACTCAAACATGGCGGTCTTGATAGACCTAAACATCTCCGGAAACTGTGCATGGAATAGTGTAGCATCCTCATTATGCAGGATCTCTCGAATCCTGGCGTCCAGCTCATCCGGCATCATCTGACCAATGACCTCAAGCACTGCAGGTCCCTCCTGACCACCATCTCCTGATCCTGATCCGGATCCAGTCACAAAGCGTCTAGTAACCACCATGTTGAAAAATATACCAGGAAGATATTAGAAATTCCATATAATAATCCGGGAACCAACTCCCAACAAAGCCCTAGGGGTTGTGACTTCCTTTCTACGTGTATGGGTCATGTGCTTTCAGTAGTACGGACACATACTACCTTCCACACCTACCCATATTTGTCTCAATTATCATCACGACTCCCTAACAATATACATAAAGCATGGTGCACACTCAATCCTCACTCCTAGAGGAAGGCTAAATATCTCATAATTGGCCTACTCGTGTATGCTAGTCATACATAACGTTGGACCCTATAGACTTTCGAATACCTGATCCTACCCTAAGCCCTTCATCAAACAAGAACTGGAAATAAGGCCAAATCAAACATTCTCAGGCTATAAGATCTTAATTATGTACAGTCATGATGCCTACACTAAGCAACTGCAGTAATGATGTCAATTTCATATAAGGAAAAACCCTAGGCTATCAGGTATCATATAATCAGACAATTTTATCATGCACTTGTTGAAGATCCCTAGCCTAGTAGTAGCATGCTGTTCTAACATATCACAAAATCAAATAATTCGTAAGGTATTTTGAGGTCTACTTACTGGCTCCGGCTGATCGTACACTTGCATTCTCCTTTAGTATTTTGAAAACCATTTGAAAAATCAATTTAAAATCTTTTCCTTAGTTTGAGACTGGACACACACGAGTGTTTCCTCCAATTCACTCAAACCAAGGCTCTGATACCAACTTGTAACACCCATAAAAATCATGCAAAAGTTAAAACTTTTTAAATTATTCAAAAACCAATAACTATTACAATTTTTTTTCAAAATGGTTTCATGTTAGAGTATCCCAGAATCAAACCATAAAAATATAGGTGCACAATCATGCCTTAGCCTTCCCACGATCATCAGAAGTACTTAAAACAAAATCAACAACTATAAGCCTGAATCTTAGTGAGGTCACCCGAAATACCAACGCCATACAAACCATAACTGTATCATATAAACAAAGAGCATGCATAATGATCTATTAGCCTAACTGGACCGCCTCGCAGGGTCATCAGTCTATCTGGACCGCTCTACGAGCCATCAACACATTTGGACCGCCTCTTAGGGCCTTCAGCCTATCCGGACTACTCGCTTTGCCTTCAGCCTGACTAGTATGCCCTACCGCGCCTATACTCTATCCAACCCGCCCTCGGTATGTTGGCCTTCAGCACATAGCAGGTCCGCCTCAACCCTACCCCTAAATTCAACAATCATGTGAACATAAATATCATATGCTAGCTAGCATGTACAATTAGTCATACATATCTAAGAGATCACTAACATAGTAACATCCTATAACCCGGATACCGACCTACTCTGTGACTAACATAGCATTATACTATATACTAGGATACCGACCTACCAAGTCACTAAACATATCATCATGCAATAAACCCGGATACAAATCGGAAAAGGTCCGACATTGGTGCCTTCGACCCTGTTAGTATAGTGAGGACAACTCACCTCACAAGTAGCTCGGGATGATAATGTCAAAGTCCTCCAAATACAGCTCCAACTCAAACACCTACATCCACCAATGATCCACTTTCATAATTTCCCAAATTACTAAAATACCCCCAGAAGTCAAACTAGTCAACCCTTGGTCAAAGTCAAAGTCAACGGTCAAGGTCAACAGTCCATGTTGACCCAACTCGTCGAGTGTATCCCACTGACTCTTCGAGTTCTTCTAGAACTGGAGAAATCGTGAAAACCCTAGTTGACTCGCCGAGTTTCCAGACAACTCGTCGGGTCCATGCGGTGTCCAAATATCGGGAAAAACCCTAACTAACTCGTCGAGTCATCTCACTGACTCGTCGAGTCCATGTAGAACCAATACAGACAATCTTCATCTAACTCGTCGAGCTGACCATGAACTCGTCGAGTCTCTTCAGTTTTTTCTTATTCAGACGCTTTTAAGCAAGACCAAGGCTCCAAATTGCAGATCTAGCCTCCTAGGGCATGGTTTCCATGTAAAGTTGCAAACTTTAAGTGCATGCAAGGTCTTAAATGCCAAAACCAAGCTAAGGGAGAGGCTTAAGCCAAAGAGAAGGGCCAAAACTTGATAAATTCAATAACATTATGATTATAAGGACTTAGCGGAGTCCAGATTTGAAGTTACTGTTGGATTAGGTGTCTAAGCCCATAACTATAATTAGTATGTACTTGACCCGATAGTAACATGGTCCTTTTGGGTTTCTTTCATCGGAACAATTTGATAGGATGGATATTTGAGAAAGAGGTTATTTATGATTTATTAATATATTATATGAGTAATATATTAATTGAGAAGTCATATTAGTTTAATTGGTATTGATCAAGAATTAATTTGGAATTAATTTAGTGATCGAAAGAGACTAATTAAATTTACGGGGACTGATTAGGTAAATCAGTTATACTTATAGTTTGGGCTAATGATCCATGTTGATTAGGGATGGACTAAACCTATATGGGAATCCATGAAGGTTTGGTCCAAAGGGCCTATGAAATGTGAAGAGTCATGGTGAATTAGGGTTTGCATGTAAGAAACCCTAGGAATTCCACACTATAAATGTAACCCCTAACTCCCTAAAATCGGCCAATGCATTCCAAGGTGAAGCCCTAGCCAATTTTTGTGCTTCATAACCTCTCTCTCACAAGCCTCCATTTTCTTTTGGTGTTTGTAACTTATTAGAGGTATCACACTTCAAGTGCTAAGCTCTTGAAAGGCCAAGAACTACAAGCTACAACTAAGAGGTATTCATCTAACTAGTTTTTATGTTGTATATCTCCAATTGTATGCTAGCTAGGGTTGTAAGTCCCTAATTTGCCTGTGTATCAATCAGATCCGTTTGATGGTGCAGAATCCCAATCAAACAGATGATGTCAGATCAAATAGAAGAGAAGGAGAAGAAGAATAATATGAAGCTCTATATGAGTTGATTAGAATTAAAGTTCCAGATACAAAAAATTCACACACACACAAAATGCTCTCTGGCCGTAAACTCTCTTCTCTCGTTCATCAATCTCTACTCCTCATCCTAACACCTATATTCATACTTGGAGAATATAGGCCGTAAATGGGTTTACGGCCGTAAACCTGTTTACGGCCGTAAACTCAACCGTAAACCCCACCTGGCCGTAAACTAGACTGTAAGCTCATAAAATATTACATAAAAACATAGTTTCCCAGAAAAGCAAAGTATAAACCATATTTTGACCCAACAATCTCCCCCTTGGTTTATAGCTTTCTTTTCTTAATTGACCCAACAAGCCCCCCCTAAAAAGTAGCTGGCTTTTCTTATTAATCTTCATCGAGAGCTTGGCTTCAACATTTATCTTCAATGAATGACTTCATCTTGAGCAGTTGGGCTTTTCTTCAGAATTTGGCATTGAACGCACATTAGGTGAGGATGCTTGATGTACTGTTTCTTGAAAGATGACGCTTTCAGCTTGAGAATCTTCAGAGATAACATCAGAGAGAAATAATCTTTTGGATCGCTTCAGCAGGTTTAAGATAGCAGCAGACTGATTGAGGAGGCTTCAATGCAATCCGTCACATAATCTTCAATTTCTGCTTCACCTTGCTTCTGGGGTTGAAGGATTGAATGTTGAAAGAATAATCTTCATTTCTTGCTCCTTTGAATGAGAATTCTTCGATGCTCACGGACGAAGCCTTGGCTCAGAAATCTTCGACACAAACTCCATGAGTTTCATCTTCACCTGAATTCTCTTTTCAAGACAAAACAAAACTAAAAGAAAACTTAGCACACAAATTAAATCAGAAACAAAAATATTTTTGGATTTTTTTTTTATTTTTCTGAACAAGATATAAAACAGAAATAACACTATTTTTGATTTTGAATTTTCTGATTTTTGTTTGTTTGTTTGTTTGTTTTTAATTAATTTTTTTTATTTTTATTCTCCCGCTTATATTTAAATTAGAAGAACACTATGAACAAAACAAGAACAAAAATAATAGTTAACTTTAAGAATGATTTGGGATCAAAGTTTTTAGACAGCCTTTATCCGCTTGTCGGTACCTTCTATCTTCACGTCTTTGTCTGGTCGATCGCCAATATTGTGATCCACTTAAATACGAAACATTTGTGACAAGATTTGGACAATTTACCAATGACATGATACATGCATATATCTAATTATAACTTTATTATCATGATTGGCCCTAATTCTTAAATAGATTTTTTCTTATGACCATTTAACTGACTACAACCAGGGATATTGTTGTCCACCTAAATCGAGGAATGAGATCTACAGACAATATGTATGTGTTCAATTTTAAGTGTACTAGAATGCGTTTCCCGCTTCCTGATATGCCCCAGCTATCAAGAACTTCCAGAGTACTCCTTACACCGGGTGAGCAGACAATCATTCAGAGAGAGGATAGATTCAGAATTTTATTACTTATTGTTTCAGAGGGATTGAGAAGTAGAAGGTTGCATATGCTGTGTACCAGGTCAGATTGGAAGTCACGCAAAGGAGACAGCATATGGCTAACAGATAAGAGGAATATATATAACCTACAGAGAAATAAAGTTCCATATGTTGTGTACCAGGTCGGATTGGAAGTCACGCAAAGGAGACAACATATGACTAACAGAAAGAAAGAAAGAAAACGATATTCTACAGACCAAATTTATCGGAATTTACCAGTCGCCCCATCCAACCGGAATTAAGGACAGAATCCGCACATCGAGGAAAAGTGAATCCATAGTTCTAAATACGGGTTATTTAATGTGACCGGTAGATTACCATGTATATCTCCCTGCTCAACCTATCCGAGGGTCGTGAAATCAGGTTAAACGGATCTAACTAGGTCAAATTTTATCAAGTCCTTAAATTCATTAGGTTCAAATCTTCCTAGTCAAGTCCATTTTAAATCTTTCGTGCCTACTAGCGCATCGAACACAAAGCCTAGACAATTGAGATTCAGTTCCTTACACAGATTCAGATTGCCTGTTATCACTTGATAATATCACTTCCCAAAACATCTCCTGCAAGCACATTCCATTAACACCATATTTTTTTTTTCTGATTTTCTAATGTTTTTGGATTTTTTTTATTTTTTTTAAATTAGTTTTTTTTATTTTTTTAATTTTTGTTTTGTTTTTATTTCTCCCCCTAAATTTATGCATAGGAGAGAAACTAAAGTAAATGCACAAATTTAAACTATCCTAAAACAAAAATTAGTCTTTAAAGCGAACCAGCTTAAGAAAAACTCAGGAGTATAGAGAAGAAAATGCAAACCGTAATTCACCGATTGAATCTGCATTCAGAAGGTCTGAGAACAGCAAGCGTAATCTCAGAATAAATCCGAAAATTCTTCATATCACTAAGCACTAACCCCATTTGTGATCTCTTCCTTTCTTCCTTTCCTGCAAAAGGACACATACTCTCAACAAAGATCTGAATGTTGTATAGTTGAGAGATGTCCCCAATCATATGCCAGGAGCAGCCACTACCAACAAACCGAAGTCTGATGATATGTCTCCATAGCTGCTCCAACACAGAGCGGGATTAGTTGGTCTTTGGAACCCAGTCCATTTTGAAACTGGGTCGACCTTTGTCATCAATGCAGGGTACTCTCTCCCATGACATATCCTGCTTATCACAAACAGAAGACGATGAAATATTAGAGTCATTAGAAGATTTGGGAGTTTTCACCTTTGGTACTCATTTGTAGTTGGGTTTAACCCATTTCTTTTTCGATCTGATGGGTGGCTCAGTGCTTGCTTTTGATCTTGATGTCGGCCGTTGAGATGACTTTGACCTAACCGGTCTTTGTTTTACTGGATCATCTCTTGGATTGGGCTTGTTGGCTGACATTTCCTTCTTGCCCTTGGGATTAAGATGCTTGGCCTTGGGAGTTGAATTCTTGGCCTTCATGGCATTCAGTCGGCGTTATCTGAACGTTACCTTGAGGGATTTCTTTTGAAAAATCTCCCTTTTGGTGCGTTCTGCCATCCTTGTGCGCAGTAGGGAACGTATGCGCGATTAAGACAATTTCTGGCAATGTGTCCAGGTGTTCCACAGTGAAAGCAAGTCTTTTTCTTCACTGTGAAGTTGTTTCTTCCTGCCCATGGTGGCGTATCTTTGCCTTATCTCTTGTTGTTCCCACATGCACAATTGCAACAGGCACTCTATTGCGCTGGAATTGGAGGCTTGTACTTCTCAACGGCAGGTTTGTTAGGAGTAACAGAATTCGAAGCAACAGATTCTGAGTTCAAAGAGTCATTGGTTTGTTCAGTAGTGCTCTCCTTGTTCTCATCTTCTGCTACTTTACCTGCACATGAAGTAGAAACATTAGTATTTTCAACCTGAATACCTCCTGACACAAATCCAGCTGGTTTTCCATATTTAAGATGTGCCTCCCTGTCAATTTCCTCCTGTGTCATAGGGATGGATGTGTAGTTATGATTGAAAGGTGGATGAACACTATCATACCCTAGACCCTTGTTTTGATTATCTTTGAATTTTAATTGGGTTTCAAACAAGGACTCGACTGTCTGACATGACGCAGTATAATTTTTAAAACTAACATCTGTTTTTCCACACTTAATTTTCAAAGTGTCAAGTTCTTCATTTACAGTAGCAAGTTGTCTCTTAATATAGTCATAATTTTCACACTTGTTGCTATACTCTTCCTGAAGCTTCCTAAAGTCCTTGGTTTTTGCTTCTAATTCAGCCTTCAGGGGTTTCTGTCCTTTCCTTAGTTGTAATCCTTCATATCTCAGGTCCTCAACTTCTCTTTTTAATAAATCAATTTGTTCCCCAAGAAATTTAATCGTAGCTTCACAAGCTGGAGTACATGTAACTTTAGTGACCGAATTGTTTTCAGAACTCATTGTTTCTCTACACTTCAAAGCATCAAGTTCTTGAATTACATCAGCAAGACTAAGATGATTGAGATCTTTTGTCTTCTTGATGATAACCACGTTCATATCCCACGATTTCGGAAGTGAATTCAATAGCTTTTTGTTTATCTCAAACTTAGACAAGAAGATCCCAGCTATATTCATCTAAGTAGTAAGTGTAGTAAATCGTTGCAATTGAGTTTCGAGGGTTTCTCCAGGGATATAATCGAAAATGTTGAAATTTTGTCTTAACATATCCTGACGACTCTCTTTCATGTTTTCAACTCCCTCGTAGACCTTAAAATCAATTAAAAAGCACAACTAAAAACCAAAATCAAACTTAAAAGTCAAACCCTTTGATTATAAACCTCAAAAGTCAACCTTAAAAGTCAAATTTAAAAAGTTAAACTCAAAAGTCAAACTTAAAAGTCAAACCCTTTGATTATAAACCTCAAAAGTCAACCTTAAAAGTCAAATTTAAAAAGTTAAACTCAAAAGTCAAACTTGAAAAGTCAAACTTAAAAGTCAAACCGAAAAACTAAATTTGAAAATTTAAAAATTAAAAGAAAAAGTCAAAGTTTAAAGTCAAAGGTCAAACTTGGAAGTCAAGGTCAAAATTTAAGGTCAAAAGTTAAAAAATAAAAGTCAAAAATTAAAATATAATTTTATTTATTAATTTTAATTTAATTTTTTTATTTTTATTATTTTTAATTTTATTATTATTATTATTATTATTATTATTATTATTATTATTATTATTATTTATTTTGGATGAAAAAGAAATTTAAAATTAAAAGGAATTGAGTTTTGGGGTTAAAAGTGTCAAAAATGCAAAACTTGAAGCGAAAAAGATGCTTTATGAATTAAATGGGAAAGGAAAGTATCCTCTCGTGGCCTAGAGGAGTTGGAAGAAGCTCCGCCTAGTGAACTAGAGGTCGTGAGTTCGAACCCCGGCACCTCCGCTTCTGCTTCCAATTTTTTATATGCGAGGCTGCTGTTGGGAGGACGCCTTCTGGCCGCGAACTTCGGACACGCTGCTGACCACAACCTCGGACTGGCCGTAAATTCCGAGGCTGCAAGCTCGGACCGTGAACTTCGGGCAGCAAACTCCAGACCATGAACCTCGGAAACCCTAGCTGCTGGCCGCCACCCCCTCGCAGGTTACTACCAAAAACAGTGATTTTTGCCATTTTTTGCTCCAAAACTCGATCAAAAACCATTTTTTATGAAAAACACGAAGAACAAACCCCCCCTTATTTTTCATAGATCTATCTAAAAATGCAAGAATATTTCGAAAATAAGATCAAATAATGCTCCAAATCTGACAAAATTGACCGATACAACCAAGCTCTGATACCAATTGTAAGTCCCTAATTTGCCTGTGTATCAATCAGATCCGTTTGATGGTGCGGAATCCCAATCAATCGGATGATGTCAGATCAAATAGAAGAGAATGATAAGAAGAATAATATGAATCTCTGTATGAATTTATTAGAATTAAAGTTCCAGATACAAAAGATTCACACACACAAAATGATCTCTGGCCGTAAACTCTCTTCTCTCGTTCATCAATCTCTACTCCTCACCCTAACACCTATATTTATACTTGGAGAATATGGGCTTGGTGAACATGGTCCGTAAATGGGTTTACGGCCATAAACTCAACCGTAAACCCCACCTAGCCGTAAACTAGACTGTAAGCTCATAAAATATTACATAAAAACATAATTGCCCAGAAAAGCAAAGTATAAACCATATTTTGACCCAACAAGGGTATATGGTTTGGATGAAATGAAATTGCATGTATAACTTGAGAAAACTTAGATCCAAAGTATTAGGGTTGTATGTGCATCGTAGGGATGTTATAGTGCTCAAAACCCATAAGTGGTATCAGAGCCTAGGGTGTTTTATGTTATATTGATGCAATTGTGTTATTTTCAAAGCTGAAAAAACTTCATTTTTTGCCTCTGAGTGCTGGACTCAACAAGTCACATGAGGGAACTTGACGATTTGGTCCAACTCGACGAGTCCATGCCATGAACCCGACAAGTTGGATCATTTGTTTGCAGTTTTTCGGGTTTCTTGGCCAGAATTGGATTAGGACCATTACCACAAACTGTTTTGTATAATAACATTCGATTTTTCTGATATGCTAGTGAGTATCCTCATCTAATTAAAAGACAATTGTCAAATTTTAAGATAATTATTTGATTATATGATAAGTTGATTATTTGTATTATTTGATTTGAATTGTCTTGCTATATGAGTTGCATTAGGTCAAATTAGTAAGAGATAAAATTATATGATTATTTTATTAGTTTATAAATTTGATCTAAAAGATTTTGAAGAGTTTCAAAATTTGCCTTTAAGTTTTGGAATTTGAAAAGTCTTAATTATGAAACATTAAATTGTAAACTCTAGAATTTTAAAAGTCTAAAATTCAACCTGTATACTATTATAATATTAAAAGCTTAATACTTATATATATATATATATATATATATATATATATGTGTGTGTGTGTGTGTGTGTGTGTGTGTGTATATGCACATGTATAAGACAGTTAGTCTTACCGTTAGTAGGCCTCATTCACGAAGTTTGTCTATAAGGGGGTATAAGGAAATTGCATATAAAATGGCGATTGAATGGGTGCCCACTCTCACCCACCGCTTCCTTGACGAATGGAGGGTCGTTAGCCGAACGGGTAGGATAGGACATTAATTCTCATTAAAAAGTATAATGATAATTATAATAGTAACTAAATGTTTTTCTAAATTCCCAATCATAGTTACATTAGTTAAAATGTGAAAATGGTGCTATTCCATGAAATTGCACTTTGCACCTTGCCAAGTCTTTAGTGGAGTGTGTGTGGTTAACCGGCACACTAATATGGACTAAAAAGGGTGGCAAAGGGTAGCTTGAGAATTGTCATAGATCAATGAAGCGTGTGTGGTTAACCGACACATTGATTAGGTGGTAAATGAATCGAGAGTGCCAAGCAAATTTGCATGGCTATTCACACCTTGTTTGTGATCCTCGGGATCCCAGTCACAAACTTGAAGGGAATAATTGAGATTTAAACATGCAATTGAAAAGTTCAATGAATCTCAAAGAACTAGGAATTTCATAAAACTTAATTCTTTAAAATTTTAGTTTTGGGTGGTGAAATTGGTAAATCGTCATTTACCTACCTTCAAATATTTTGCAATTGGATTACGACATCCCTTTTCCGAAGTGTGAAATATTGTGTTGGGTCCTAGCCTTAATATTTCATTCGGGTGTCATATTAAGGAATTCCTATCTAATGAAACTTGTCTCTTTCTTTTCAGATGCCTACTTAAAACAATGCTTCAAACTCAAATGCTTTTGGCTCTTTCTCTCTCATGAACTTATGTGGGAGGGTTCAGTTTTGATGGATCAAACTTTAAGGACTGGATTCGAAACATTTGCATGGCCATTCGCTACGAGCTAAAGGAGTATGTCCTCGACAAAGAGCTAAAGGAGATTGATCAATAAAATGCTACTCCTGAGCAACTGGATGAGTATAGGGCTCATGAGAAGGATACAAAAAGGTGTCGTGCATCATGCTAGCCGCTATGACTTATGAGCTTCAGAAATCCTATGAGAACTTCTGTCCTTTCGAGATACACCAAGACTTTATGGAAAGGTACCACCAGAGTGATCGATAAGAAAGGTATGAAAGCGTTGCCTCCACGATAACAACAAAGATGAAGGATGGAGAGTCCATCATGACCCACTTGCAAAAGATGTAAAGATATGTGGATCGCTTGCTAAAGTTGAATGTCAATTTCGACGAAGAGTTGGCTATTGACATTATCCTACACTCCTTGCCTCCTTGTTATGATCAGTTCAGAATGACTTATCATATGAACAAGGAGGAAGTCACTCCGAAAAAAAGCTTCAAGGCCTTTTGAGAACTACTAAAAGTAGTTTGAAAGGCAAGTGTGTTGTACCGACTCCTACTACTGCTGCCCCAGTTTTGACAATTGGACATGGGAAGGGAAAGAAGAGGAAAGCTTCCTCAAAGAACCACAAGGGAAAGTCTCATGATGGTTCCTCTTCCAGTGGGTCCAAAGGTGGTCCTGCTGCTCCCTCATCCAATACAAAGGAAGCAGAGTGCTTCCATTGTCATGAAAATGGGGCACTGGAAATGAAGCTGCCAAAATACTTGCAGGACATTAAGGATGGGAAGATAAAGCTCACGTTCACAGGTATTTACACTATTTAATATAATAACTCATCACATGCTGGTTCTTGGGTCCTTGATACATGGTGTGATTTTGACATTTGTTCTGAATTTTAGGGTCTAAGAAGAAGTAGGGATGTGGAGCACGGGAAGATGAAACTAATCATGGGAAGTAGGAAAGTGTCGCCTGTCACCAAGATTGGAGTTTATTCTTTATTGCATAGTAATGGGTTAGGGTTAGATTTGAACAATTGTTGCTACTCGCCAGATATGGCAAGAAACATTATTTCTTTTCATGGTTTGTATAAACAAGGTTTTAGATTTTCATTTAACAATGAAATTGGTTCTATTAATGCTTTTTGTGATGGTAAATTTTATTTTGAAGCATTGCCTTGTAATGGTGTATATGAAACAGTGATGGTTGTAGACAACTTAGGAAATAATGTATTGCATATTGATTCGTCCAATGGTTTGGACAAGGCATGCTTGTGGCATTTTCATCTTGGACATGTCATCAAGAAGCGCATAGCCCAACTCCAAAAGGATGGAGTGTGGGAGTCATTTGACTTGAAGTCGGATGACATGTGTGAATCTTGTTTTCTTGGAAATATGACCAAGTCACCTTTCACTGGTACTTATGAAAAAGGTGAGGGTTTGTTGGATCTCATACACATTGATGTGTGTGGACCTTTCAGATCCATCACAAAGGATGCTAACCGCTTTTATGTAAACTTTAACGACGATTATAGTGGATATGGATATGTCTAGTTAATCAAGCACAAGTCGGAAACCTTTGAAAAGTTCAAAGAGTTTAAGCAAGAAGTGGAGAATCAGTTGGAAAGGAAGATAAGATGCTCCGATCCGATCGAGGTGGTGAGTATCTTAATATCGAGTTCCACGACTATCTTAAAGAATGTGGAATTGTTTCACAATTGACACCACCTAGGACACCGACTCTTAATGGTGTGGCTGAGTGGTGCAATCGAACCTTGTTGGACATGGTTCATTCCATGATGAGTCGAGCTTAGTTACTTATCTAATTCTGGGGGTATGCCTTAGAGACTGCCGCCCATATCCATAATCTAGTACCAACTAAGAAGGATGCCAAAAAACCTCGCGAAATGTGGACACGGAAGGTTCCCTCATTATCACATATCAAGGTTTGGGTTTGCGAGGCTTTCGTAAGACAAGAGACTCACGACAAGCTCGAACCTTACAGTGAGCGTTGTATGTTCATCGGCTACCCACATAATTCCTTTGGATATTTGTTCTATAGACCTAGTGAGAACGTGGTCTTCGTAGCGCAAAGGGGTGTCTTTCGTGAAATAGAACTCATATGCCAAGAGGATATTGCGAGGAAAATTGACCTTGAAGAGCTTCAAGAGTTAAGCGATGAAGGAACCTCTAACACTAGCAATCAACCTGAGGATGAGACTCCTGTTGAACCAGTTAACGAGTCCGTACCTCTAAGACGTTCATGTACAGTTAGTGTTCCACATGTGTTGTATGGTTTTCATATAACAAGTGAAGGTGATATGTTTATAAGTGATACCACACTGATGGACATCGAAGAAGCTGCTTACATTATGGGGATAAGGATATTGAGAAATAGGAGTAAAAGACTAATACGACTTAGTCAAAGTACCTACTTGGACAAGGTGTTGAAATGTTTCAACATGGAGAATTCCAAGAAAGGAGAATTTCCTATCCAAAGTAATACCAAACTGAGTAAGACTCAGAGTCCACATACCGATGCCGAAATAGCATAAATGAGTCAAGTACCATATACTTCCGTCGTTGGCTTGATCATGTATGTTATGATATGTACTCGCCCTGATGTGGCTTTTGCTTTGAGCATGGTTAGTCGATATTAAGGGAATCCTGGTAGAGCACACTGGATTGCAGTAAATAACATTCTTAAGTACATGCGGAGGACTAAGGACTGGGTCCTTACCCTCGGTGGGAGTGATGACTTGAGAGTGAGAGGGTATAGTGACGCCAACTTTCAGACCGACATAGATAATTTCCGCTCTCAGTCGGGCTGGGTATTTACCATAAATGGGGGAGCAATAACATGGAAAAGTTCCAAACAGGAGACTGTAGCTGATTCAACGTGCGACTCAGAGTACATAGCAGTAAGCGAAGCATCGTAGGAGGGAATATGGCTAAAGAACTTCATTGGAGACCTTGGAGTTGTACCAGATGTAAATGAGCCTATGGAGATTTTCTGTGATAACAAGGGTGCGGTTGCCTTAACTAAGGAACCAAGGGATCATGGCAGATCCAGGCACATCGACGGAAAATATCACTTCATAAGACATCGAGTAGAATAGGGACTCATCGTAGTGAAGAGGGTACCGTCAGAAGAGAACCCAATAGATCCCCTTACGAAGGGATTGAGTAGGGTTAAGCACTTGCAGCATGCTAGGAGTATTGCGCTGAAGGACGATATTAGTTTTAGTGATTAGATAGCTATTTAGAAACTTGTAAAATGTAATTGACATTTGATGATTAAATAAAGGGTTTTATTTATGAGTAAAGTTGCTATCTTGTGTCAATTGTTTACTATTGTTTCACTTTTGCATGTTTTGACTTCCAAAATAATATGATTATTCAAAATATCCACGGTCAATCATACTTTAGAAGTAAGATATGAGGTTAGAATGTCATGAATTGGCTTATAGATTGTCTAAAGTGTTTGGACATAGCTAAAGTTTGCTACACCATTCATGAGTGCTCTTGAAATAAGATTTGAGTATTGCATTAAACCCACACTTACATGAATCACTTCATGGAATTTATCATGAGTGATTGTGAGATGATAATATTGTATAGTCTTCAAACTAGGATATATGAGTTGTTGATTACAAGTTGGTTATGCATTGATAGTACGAAAATGCATCAATATCTTGATGTTATAAAACGTGTTGTTGTGCATAGTTTAACAAGTAATTAGTACAAGCATATAATTCGAAGTTTATCTGTTACTTTTATCCTAAGTGGATTAAAAGCGATATCTTGGGCCTCTTGATGATTTTGTTTTGACTTATGTATCGGGCCCGGTTAGGACTGAATTGATGTGTTCATTTAAGACCTATGTCAAACAAATCAGAAATCGGGAAACAAATTGGTTGACAATGAGTATAACTTTATTCCACGTCCTTTTCTGCACGATATCTTGAAGAACAGAGGATTATATGATCCCTTATCTAAAGGACGCGTCATTGACTAGGTCAGAGTTCGACAACGGCTTTTGAGAGCTACGATCGCTAATCGGATTTTGAAGTTACATTGGCAGTTATAGTTATTATACTTATCCAAGTGGGAGACTGTTGGATTAGGTGTCTAAGCCCATAACTATAATTGGTATGTACTTCACCCGATAGTAGCATGGTCCTTTTGGGTTGCCTTCACTAGAGCAATTTGATAGGATGGATATTTGAGAAAAAGGTTATCTATGGTTTATTATTATATTATTTGAATAATATATTAATTGAGAAATCATATTATTTAATTCGTATTAATCACGAATCGATTTGGAATTAATTTAGTGATCAAAAGAGACTGGTTAAATTTACGAGGACTGATTAGATAAATCAGTAATACTTATGGTTTGGGATAATGATCTATGTTGATTTGGGATGTACTAAACCTACATGAGATTCCATGAGGGTTTAGTCCAAAGGTCCTATAAAATGTGAAGATTCATGGTGAATTAGGGTTTGCATGTAAGAAACCCTAGGAACTGTACACTATAAATGTAACCCCTAACTCCCTAAAATTGACCAATGCATTCCAAGGTGAAGCCCTAGCCAAATTTTGTGCTTCATAACCTCTCTGTCACAAGCCTCCGTTTTCTTTTGGTGTTTGTAACTTATTAGAGGTATCACACTTGATCTATTAAGCTCTTGAAAGGCCAAGAACTACAAGCTACAACTAAGAGGTATTCATCTAACTAGTTTTTATGTTGTATATCTCCAATTGTATGCTAGCTTGGGTATATGCTTTGGATAAAATGAAATTGCATGTATAGCTTGAGAAAAATTAGATCCAAATCATTAGGGTTGTATATGCATCATAGTGATGTTATAGTGCTCAAAACCCATCAATTACAACTTCAGATCATGCCCAATACCCGAAATGATCCACAAATATGCTAAAATGGCCTTAAACCCAAGAATAAGGAGATCTAACACTAGAATGATCAAGGTAACAGCTTGTTATCTTGAAATGGAAGCCAAAACGATGTAGATGCTGGATCTACAATCTCCTTCCCGTTCCAAGCTTCTCAACCTTCAAACTTCTTCAACAAATGCACCAATAACACTCTCTTAGCGTCACAAGCACAAAGGAGTAGTAAAGAACGACTATGGTTTCCTTGTATGGGTAATGAGGTGATAAGGGAGGCCAAAGGATGCGGGTTAAGTCCTTTAAATAGGGTGCAAACTCTAAAAATTAGGGTTTTCCCATTCGGATCCTACTCGTCGAGTTGGGGTCCTCATACTCATCGAGTAGACCTTATAAATCACGCGGCCTGATCTGCTTCTACACGACGAGTTGGGGCATCCAACTCATTGAGTAGGTCTAAGAATGTGACTATAAGCTTTAAATTTTATACCTGGAAGTTGGGGTGTTACTTGGAAATTAATACCTAGAACAAGAATTTAACAATTTTCCCCCACTTGACTCAGATTTTGCCCCACAAAATCATCTGCAGTAAACAAATCAGGGTAGTGGGTATGCATATCTTCTTCGGGTACCAAGTTGTAACGCCCGGGTTTCGGGGGCTAAGCATTTTAGATGATGTAATAGTCTAGGTTAACTATTGTAACTCATTTTGAAGTAATAAAGATGAAATATTTGAGTATTATGTGAATTATGTGTATTTATGTGCTTATTATTTAATTATAAATGTATAATTAATGAAGAATAAAATAAGCGTCAATATTAAAGTGTGAGATAAGCCCGATATCTGTACATAAAGTTGTAGTGGTCGAAACAAGGATTCCGGAGATATAAAGAACGCCGAAATCCGAGTTATAACGAAAAAGTTATGACCCGTTGACGTTTCAAGATAGAACCGGCACGATACCGGGAAGCGTAAATAGTGAATTTATGATAGAGCGAGATTTAGCCTTAGTGATCTAAACGAAAGTCATAGAATGCGTTAAACCGAGAGTGTCCATAAAAAGAACGCCCAAATCTGACTTCGTATGAAGAAGTTATGATTTTTCGAAGTTTCGGCTTAACAGTGTACAACCCAAAATTCGAATATTAGATCGAGCGGTTTTTAGCCGACATGACCTGAACGAGAATCGAAGATCTCATTAAGAGTAGCGTAACAAGAAAAATATGGGCGAAAACAGACGTCGGATGAAGAAGTTATGAGAATTTAACGGACCAATCCTGTCCCGACCTGTTAATAATATAACTTTTAAAATAAATTCAAAATTAGCCAACGGAGTCTAAACAAAAGTTGTAGAGTACGTTCCCACCTTCGTGTGGATATAAAGAACGTCGAAAATGGAGCTCGTATGTGAAAGTTATGATTTTTAGAAGTCGGAAAGTGAAATTGCGAAATCTGTTGAGAAGTTGATGACGTGGCTCGATCAGGGCCGTCGCTTGCTGACCATGGTGCTCGCTTCGGATGATGACATGTCACTTCGCTACGCCCCGCGTCTGAGGCTAAGTACACCCCGCGTACGTTCACTTTTTATCCATTCTGAGAGTAGGCGCGTGCGAGCCAGCTGGATCCGAGTTGGTGTTCTTATCTGAGGACTACGCCCCGCGTAACCTCCCTACTCCCAGCGTACCACCGAGGCTTCACGCCTATAAAAGGCATGCGAAGTTGCCCGGATTTCTCACACATTTCTCCACTCTTTCTCTCACTACTTTCTCTCTCTAGCTTCCCTAAACCCTCCTAAACCCTAGGTAAACCCCCTAGCTCCCGAAGGAAGCCCTGAGGCTCCCGGAGTCCCGAGAAAAAGGGTCTTTCGGTTTCGGAAACGTTGCTCCGAGCAAAGCCTAGTTTTCTTTAAAATCCGCTGTAAGTAAGCTACGCATACGCAATTTTTAATATAGATTTCAAATAATTATAGTAATGTTATTAGGTCCTTAAAATAATTATTTGGGCTATTATTATGAGTTATATTGAGTGTTATTTAACGCTTATATAATAATAATAATATCTAGACTATTAATTAGTCGCGGTTGATGTTAGACTAAACCCTAGTGGTATTGATACTAGGTTTTATCGAAGGAAAATTGTTTTGAGAGTATCAAAGCGCTGTCCGAGTGTTGAGTCACCACCTTTCAGGTGAGTGCATAGTTACTTTCAGTTTACACATAGATATGAAGTATTTTATATAAATTACGTACTATGTGTGCATACTATCTGAATACTTGCTATCTATGCTGGATGAACATTTTTATACATGTTTTCAATGATTTAAACTATATATGTATTTTATATCTACAAAATGTGTTGGGTAAAACATGGGTAGATGTAATAGTTGCTGTGTGACAAAATAAAAATAATGAGAGGCCTCGTTATAGATGTTATTGATGATCCAGTCATCTAGCGGAGTATAGATGAGGACCACGGGCTATTCTAGACAGTCCAGTGGAACACTAGCAGGCTCGTAACCTATAGGTGTTTATTTGAACTGTGTGTTTATTTGAACTGTGTGCTCAACAGGTGTACTCCATCCCCCACATGGTTGCCTTAAGGACATTTATTGTTGAGGAATCGCCTTAGCAGTAGTGTCCATCCCGATGATAGTCCTTAGACTAGGTCCCTTGTGTTAGATGTTTTAGGGACGTAAAGTGAGGATAACGGGAACGGGTAATCGGGTTTGTTTGGTTTGATAAAGTTAATAAACTTATTTATTGTGGGTTGAAAACCCTATGTGCTCACCAGGCTCCCAAGCCTGACCCACTCAGTTTCTTGAATTACAGGTAGTGGCGGATGAGCATAGATATGATGTCTTGGGATGAGAGATTAAGGGATTTTAGGCCTGTAAATACAGAATAATGTAGTAAGGCCTATGATGTATTGTTTATGCTTATGATTTGTATCGAACATGACATCCCGAGTCTTTTAAATGAAATACATTTCTATGGAAATGCTTTTGATAAATCTTTATCATATTTTGTTTTGGGAAAAATTCCGCAACAACTTTATTTAAAATGTTACTCTGATTTTTAAACAAAGCATAAACAAAATCGGTCTTTTCTGGCCGTGAAAATGGGGATGTCATACAAGTCCACTTAGAACCCTTCCAGCGCTGCCACTGAACTTTGACTAAATCCACCACCTTGTTACGCAAGGTCTTGGTCTTCATGTCAATAATCGCTATCATTCGCTCGATGTCATTCAGGTGTTCATCGACCTGAATATCAGCAAAAGGTAGTAACGTTGTCTATTCGATCATGCACTTCCACAACTGGGAAACATGAAAGGTGCTATGAATTTGACTAAGCTCGTCTGGAAAGTCCAACCGGTAGGCCACCTTACTTACCGTGGCCATAACTCTGAAAGGACCGATAAAGTTGGGGCTTAGTTTGCCCCACTTCCTAAATCAGATAATACATTTTCAAGGTGACACCTTTAGGAGTACCATATCACTGACCAAGAATTCCAACCTGGAGCAAAACCGATCACATAACTCTCTAACAGATCTGGCGCATAACTCTTCTGACGGCTCTGGGTCGTTAGCATTATATATATATATATATATATATATATATATATATATATATACCAATATTATTGTTGAAAACATCAAAACAAAGAATATTAAAACTACGAATAACAAGATAGATGAACAAGAAGTATACGCTAAGGCTAAACAAATTGGTGCCAATTGAAAAAAAATACTATTCATAATTTAATTAGCCAATTAGTTTTCAGCTAACCTCGACCTATAATCGTTAAATTAAGTGAGTGGGAAAGATATGTATAAATCTATATGGGGTTGACACCCCTACATGTTGTTGCTAGCTACAACCTTAATGGTCGAATCACATCAGATATAACTTTCTAAAATATTTTATAACGTCTGATGAAGCGTTATGCGAGGAGAATATCAAGTCGAAAGCTTAATTATAGGAACTCATTGTAGCAATGTTCATCCATCCTTAATTAAATAACCTACCTAGAGGGGAACGCCGTGAAGTAAGAACAGTATACACCAATATGAGAAAGGGGTGAATATCTTATAGGAAAAGCATGCGAAATGGGTGAAAAGAAAAGAGAAGTAATAACATTAAAATAATAAGAATATTAAAGATAATACTATTCTAGTATAACTAAACAAATTCATATTCATACACAAATATCCTATACTAGAAAACTACTTAAAGAGTATTTTCAAAGGAATAAAACCTACGACTCCAATTAAGGAGGTAGTATCAATGATAGTCCGACATACGGAACGACATTCAAATAGGCTACACTTTATAGAGAATGAGCTTAGGATGAATAGGAGCGATAGAGTTGGAGTATGGTAGAGACGTTGATGAGATGAGGATCCTACATGCTTGTGACGACTTGGAGGAGACACACTCACATATCTAGGTGCAACAGATTGTGATGGATGATATGGAGCTCGTTATGGTGGTATTGGAGTAGAGAGTTGTAGTATTTGAGGCGAGAGCATATGCTTCAGATGTGATCGTTGATTTCCTTTACCAACAGTTGGTGAAGATGATAGCGCTTCTGGTTGTTTATTTTGGGTTTTGGTGGATGACTCTAGCATAGGTTGCTATGAGTAATATTTTTGGTGTCAAGGGTATGTAAAAGTTTGAAAGTGATACTATAGTACACTTGTTATCTCTTTTGATGTAAAATACCTCACTTTTCATGTCCTAACTACACATTTTATGTGATCCTAGAAATCTTAATGTAAAAGTTTGTATCTGTAAGAAAAAAATATGTATATATATATATATATATATATATATATATATATATATATATATATATATATATGAAAAATTGGTATTTCAAGAAAGAAATGTGTTACCCTGTGAAATGATTGTTTGCAATATAACAAACTTGTCTGACTAACATTCATAATGTGACATCCCCAATTTCACGGCCAGAAAAGACCGATTTGTTTATGCTTTGTTTTTAAAATCAGAGTAATCTTTTAAAGAAACCAATTGCTGAATTTGTTCGCAAAACAAATTATGATAAGAATTTATCAAAGCATTTCTTTAAAGAAATATATTTTCATTATATAACAAAAACTCAGGATGTCATGTTCAATACAGACCAAAAGCATAAACAGAACAAAATAGACCTTACAATAGTTATTCATAACTACTGGCCTATAATCCAAAATCTCTCGTTATGTTAGCCAACTTATGCTCTCGTGCCATAACCTGTAATATAAAGAAAACTGAGAGGGTCAGGCTTGGGATCCTGGTGAGCATATAGGGTTTTCAACCCACAATAATATAATTATTATATTTAATTATCAAACAATCGATCCAATTACCCACCCCCGTTATCTTCCTTTATTTCATAAAGATTTACCCTAAGAACTGATTACCCTTCTGCCATTCATTTCTAAGGATTGCCCTAAGGAATTGGCACAAATTTTAGTGATGCAAAGGTTCTTAGATTACCTATGATGAACTCGCAGTTCACAATAATTAATGAACACCTAGTTCAAAAACACCTAATGAACTCTTAGTTCAAATATCCCTGGTGAACCCAGTCACCTAAGGAACATAGAGTACGAAAGCTCTTAGTTCAAACAATGATGATAATAATGTATATCTCGATCCTGAAAAACCACTAATATTATTAACACATATATACCATATTTCTAAAACGATCTATCCCATCCCGTCGATCCCCACGTACTGACCATATATAATGATCTTATGAGATCTAGCCTAAGGAAATCGATATGAACACCAACTGACGAAGATGCTTCGGAAATTCCCTAGCAGCAAACGAGGATCAATAAAGACATCAAATGAGGGGAATGGAATAAGTTTCACCACGAACCTTCGTTTGTAAAAGAAAGAACCACAAGATAGTTAAGTTAGGGGTAGTTATCTAGATAACAATGCCTAGGTGTGGTCCGACTATCATGAGTTATTATACCCCCAGACTCTACCTATCCCAGCATCGAACTTTGCCTAGCAGTGGCCTGAATACATGAGGTATTTCACCCCCAGACGCACCCTATCCAGCAATATAACACCATACATACCTAGCAGTGGTCTATTACCGATACACTTTATTAGGCAGTCTACGAAGTTCCCTTAATTACTTCGTGAAAGAAAACACTGACATATGAAGCTCGGTCGATCACTTCATAAAAGAAACGCTGACTCCAAAGCTCTCTCAACATAAAAGTATGGGGAAATACTACTAGAGGACTCCCGTATGCTCCCGTAACCGACACACAAAATTGTCAAATAGACTTTGTACATGATAGTACTTTTGGCACATTATAGTACTCTGGTATGGAAAAGACTCATACTCGAGAACATAATAGTACCCTGGCACAAGCAGCACCCAAGACACAGAGCTTTGAAAAGGACTTCGTACATAAAATATACTTCTATACGTAGGACGTACTCCACCGATCATCAATCTCACCCCACACGTAATCTTAATAAGAGACTACTCAAATTCCAATACTAATTGAACTAAACATCCCATTTAAGTCTTAACCCATCACTAGGAAAACTTACAATGTTTATAATCAATTTTTGATACTATCTCCATTTAGGAAACGCTAACTAGTGTATACTTAACACAAGGTTTTAAGTAATAGTATCATATATACACATCTTAACACATATTGAACCATATCTGATTCACACGTTGTATATTATCAAATATATCTAACACGTATTTCAGACAATAACAAATACTTCACATACATATGTATATTTCATACTTTAATCAATACTCGTATTAAAATCACGTTCTTAAAAGGGACTATACACATGATACCTTATCGAATGATCACATAGTTCAAAAATACATAATCCGTACTCCCGGATCATAACTTTGCCTCATTACCTAATCCATATTCCCGGATCTAAAACTAACCTCTTGATCTGATCCATACTCTCGAATCTAAAACTAACCTCTTGACCTGATCCATACTCTTGGATCTAAAACTAACCTCCTGATCTGATCCATACATCCAGATCTAAAACAAGTTTATTTCTTTATCCTTTTATCTCATGGTCCAACCCATCTATTATCACCTACCAACAACCTCATCTACCCATGTTCTACCCAACATATTTGTAGATACAAAATACGTATATAGTTTAACTCATTAAAACTTATATAATTCGTCCATTCCACAATCATCTCAAATAAACAACAATATATTATACACATAACACGTATTTCATAGCAAATACTTAATATTTATGTGTTAGAAGAAAGTGATCACACACTCACTTGATCAGAAGATGATCGAGCAGTGCCTCGTCTCTTAAAATAATCTTTTGCGACGAAACTGGGATGTTTTCCTCCAAAACCGGGCTTCACGCGGGCAGAGCTTCGGATCTGGAATCTTTCTTCTCGGGATCTTCGGGTCTCGGGATGATACCGGGGCTTCAGTGGGTTAAAATAGGGCTTAGAGAGAGTATCGAGAGTGGGAGAGTAAAAGATGAGAAACCTAAACCGGTTGACCCTTGAATTCTATTTATAGGGAAAAAATGCTAAACTCACCTCGTGAGTTTTTAATTCTCACCTCATGAGTTTCTAATATTCACCTCGTGAGCTCGATACGTCATCGAGTTCGTCATGGCCACTTTCCCTAGAAGACGTCCATCATCTGCTCACCTCGTGAGCCACTTAATGCTCACCTCGTGAGCTCTGACAGTTTTGGGGTTTCGCGCCACGAACTTTAGAAATTCATAACTTTCGCATACGAACTCCGTTTTTGACGTTCTTTATATCGATGCGAAGGTGAGATTACGCTCTACAACTCTTGTTTAGACTCTGTTGGCTAATTTTCAATTTAATTTTAATATATTATTAATATATTATTTTTAGTAGGCCGGGACAGGAAAACTATGTTCGAAATTCATAACTCCTTCATCTGAACTCTGTTTTCGTTTGTCTTTTTATCGTTGGACTACTATTGATGAGATCTTCAATTATCATTTAGAAAGTTTTGGCTAAATATCACTCGACCTCAATCTCGAGTTTTGGGCTGCATACTACTAATGTTGAAACTTCGAAAAATCATAACTTCCTCATACGAAGTCAGATTTAGACGTTCTTTTTATGCATGCTCTCGGCTTAACGTATTCTATGAATTTAATTTAGATCTGTAAGGCCAAATATCGCTCTAACGTAAATTCACTATTTACGTCGCGCTGTGTCGTGCCGGTTCTGTCGTGAAACTTTGACAGGTCATAACTTCTTCGTTATAACTCGGATTTCGGCGTTCTTTATATATACAAAATCCTTGTAACATATACTACAACTTAGTTAAGATTACTCCTTCTAAATAATCTTCCATCAAAAAGTCATTTTTGATGCTTATTGTCTCTAAATTGACTAGCCCTGATCTACGGGCGTTACACATAATATCTTGCGGCATGCAATTTGTAAAGAATTTTTACAAATCATACTAACTCTCACAATTAAGACATCACTATATGTACAAGAATAACTAGTTAAGGTTCATAATGATTAACATTTACTTTAGTACTAACTAAATGAAACATGATAGCCATGAGAACCATCGAAAGTAAGTCAATACCCAAGACAAACCCGGATCCCATAACACTGAAGCCACCAAGAATACGTGATCGGGTGGAGGAACGGGAGGTGATAGTTCTCAAGGTGGAAATCAAGGTCTGCTAAGGGCATGTTAATATAAAGATTTTATGAATTGTAAGCAGAAATCTTTCTATGGGAATGAAGGAGTAGTCGGGTTGAATCAATGGATAGAAAAGATGGAATAAGTATTCGAAATCGGTTTCTGCACGAAGGATTGTAAGGTGAAATTCGCTAACTATACTTTAGCGGATGAAACCTTATCATGGTGGAACAACCACATGAAAACCATGAGAATTAGCATAGTGAATGCCATGTCCTGAATGAACTTAAGCAACTCATGATTAAGGAATACTGACCCCATGAGGAAATACAGAAATTGGAGCAAGAACTGTGGAATATGATGATTAAAGAAGTAGGCATAGCAACCTGCACCAACCATTTCATTGATCTTACCATCCTCTTCCCCAGAATGGTCACCCCAAAATACCAAAAGATAGAAAGATATCTCTGGGAACTTACGCAACTTGTCCCAGGATTAGTCACCTCTTCTAAACCATCTACATTCGAAAGTTCTAAACGGCTAACTTTTAGCCTCACTAACCAGGAAATCCGCCGAGGCGCTATGGTTCAGAAGGATGACCTCCCAAAGATGGGAAACACTAAGATAAAATATGGAAAGGATTCTAGGGGAGGTCAAGGCAGTCATTCGAGAAGAAGCAGGAGACGGTGAAGTCGTATGCGGTTAACCCAATAATGACAACAACAACTACCACCCCAAGACAATTCATGGGGTGTAGCCCAAAGTGCAACCAATATAGCTATCATCATACTGGTGCTTGTTGGGTTTGAACCAACTATGGAAGGAAGGGTCATCTAGTTTAGAAATGTAGGTTCGTAGCATCCACACCAACACTTGTAGTGAATCAAGGAGCCACATTATCCATGGGGAATAGAGCTTGTTATGAGTAAGGAGATATTAGGGATTTTAGGAGGAGTTGCCCGAAGTTAAGAGACCAAGGAGGAAATTCTAGAGTTAGGTCAGTTGTAATTGGATCTAGTGACGCTATCTAGGATCCGAACGTGTTTGCTGGTACGTTCCTAATTAACAATGTGTATGCAAATATACATTTTGATTCGGGTACCGATAGAAGCAGTATCACCTCTAAGTTTAGACAATTATTGAACCATCCATTCAGTAAGCTTGGGGAAACTTAGTGTTTTGGTCAAAAATTGACTAAGTAAAAGTCAACCAAATTATATGAGAGGTTGTGATGTTCGTAGTGAATCAAGTATAAAATGATGATCAAAGTGACCCAAGTGAGTTAAAAGGAAAGCCCTTGATCCTTGATAGGATTTCTGACATAAAACCTTGGGAGGTGATAATAATCACCTGCCTTGATGTTTTTATTGATATAAAATATCGATTTATAGAGATGAATGTGTAAATGTAAGTACAAGTTTCATAGATGAGCTAAATGTGCCTGTAGTGTGCTAGTTACATGTGTTTTTATAGTCTAATGCTAATAGCAAGAAGTTCGATAATTCTAGGATCCTCCGGAATCAACATATGAACATTATTTGACTTGGTATTCTGGGTCTTTTGCTTGGTTGAGATGACTCTCCATTGAGAATGGGTCTTGGGTTGACTCGTTCTGCACATGTGAGAAAAATAAAGAGAATATAACCATTATAAATGTTAAAATATTAGTGGTAGTAGTCAGGATCCCGTGATATGTTTAAGGATCCCAAGGCTTCAGAAGTATTTGAGGATCCTGAATATGATTCAAGGATCCTGCCCTTAACAATTGCCCCCAAATTATACCTGCAAAATATAACCGTTAGTGTTTAAATATTTAGAGGTATAATTTTTAAGTAAAAAATGAAGTAGAAATCTCTAACGGATGGATAAAATGAATTTCAGCGGGTAGATTTATAGCTGTTAGAATGGGTCAAATCGCCCTTCTACCTCTTAGTGATTCATGTATAAATAAGATACCAATTTTTTTTTATCTCATCTTACTCTTAGATTTCCTTCTGGAAGTTCATCAAACATCGTCGAAGGTATTATTTTTGTTTATTTCTCCTTTTTATCTTTAGTCATGGTAAAAAAATCTACTCGTTCTCGTTCCACCATCATCGTTATTCTGGTTGACGATTTCAAGTACCAAAAAATCTCATCTTATGAGGAAACTTGTACCTTCAATAGCGATGACATCGAGGCCCTGAAGTCGGTTGGAACTTTTCCTACCGATACCATCTTTAGGGATTTTGATGCTAGGACCCAACCTGACTTGTCTTTCCCTCTTGAGTTTGTTTTCCCAAATATGCTTTTACCCTAAGACTTTCTTACCCCTTCTCTAGAATCATTTCTGAATTTTTTGAGGTCACTAAAATCTCGTATATTCAAGTCATGCCAACGGTTTGGAGGATCCTCTACTGGATCAACCATTTGAAGCGATCCAGGGATCTTACTACTGGTTTAAATGAGTTAGCCTACATCTATGATCTCAAAACTTTTGGGAACTATCGCTTCCTATAGAAGGTCAAAACTGATAAACCATCCCTTCTGTCAAAGTCCAAGCATAATGATGGTGCTTGGAAAAGGAGATATTTTTTCGTGAAATGCTACTCGATTCCTGATGGAAATCTTTTATCACAATCTTGGATTAAAAAGGGTAGGGTTTCCTTTTTTCTGTATTAAGAATCCTAACATTCATACTTCTTATTTTGTTTGATGTTTTTTAGCCTTCAAGTTTGCTGAGTTAGTTCCTCCTATTGAAGATATCGAGGATAGAATCAAGAGTTTCCTAATTTTATCTGAGTCAAAGAGGTCACTTAGGCTTGGTCAGTTCAACCATCAAGAAAGTTCTTTTACCGTCTCTATGTCGAAAGGTAAGGATCCTTCCTTTATTTTCTTCTTCTTTTTTGTTGAGGATTCTAACTTCTTACGATCCTCGTTGTTTTGCTTAGGATCCAAAGTTACACGCTCCGGTGCTCACTTCAATCTTGCCGATCTTGATACAGCCATGTCTAGTGGTCAACTGGTGGAAAAGAAGGAGAAAGCTTCCTCCTCTTTCTCTATCAAAAGAACCCCTATAGATCTAACGGTGAAGACTTCGTGATCTAAAAGGAGAAAAACTATTGGGATAGTGGAATTAAGCTTCGAGAATCTCGGAATGGAGGACGCACTCTAGAAGCTGGTTTCCTTTTCTCAGGATGTGAGTACCAACATCATTTTTCTTTTCACATTTTTCACTTTATTGCTTATGATGTCTTTTTTGTTTTAGGTCTCTAACCATATCTCTGTTGATCTAAGGAATCGGGTTGAGAGGGCCAAGCAAGTCCTCAAAAAGAAAGAGAAGATGTAGAAATCTACCAACAAGGACCTCCTAAAAAGGGTGGAAATCTTGACTAAAGAGAAAGATGAGAAAGAGGAGGAGCACGAGGCGGAGATGGCGGAAGTGATCACCAAGGTAAAGGCTAACGCTGCTTTGGCTGTTTGGGAGGCCAAGATCAAACTAGCCGAAGATGTGGCCAACACAGGATCCTGGAATCTGGATGGGTGGCGATCAGCCTTAGCCAAATTGAAAGGTGATCCTGCCAACACCAGTGAGGATCCTGAAGAGTCATAGCCAAAAGCAAATGAGGAGGAGAACACCCCAGATGATGATGACCAAGCCATGGTCTAGGCCTGTTAGATAAGAATATTTTGCATGATTTTATGTAACACAAAGTTAGTGTCTTATGGAATCGATGTACCACTTTTTTTTTATGTATGGTTGTTTCATACTTTTCTTCTTGCATGGTTAATTTTGCTTGATATGATTGTAGGATTTCTGAGGATCCTTACATAGTCAGGATCCTGAAACGTTCAAACTTTTCTAGATCCCATTAGCCTGAAACGATTAGTCATCAAATTGGGATTTTGAAATAATCAAGATCTTTTTTAGGATAATAAACCTTTTGAAAAATAATGTTAAAGGATAGATAGAACCTGGTTATTTTTTGACTGAAGTTATGATTCCCTTAGTTTTGTATGATCCTAAAGCTTTCGTATGGAAGGATCCTTACTTTAGAAGTTCCTCAAGAAGGATTCTTGAGTACCCGTAACCTAGTGAACTTTGTGGAGGATCCCTCCCTCAGAATCACTTGGAAATAATATTGACTTGGAAAACAATTGAGAAGAATCATGTTTTTGTAACATGGCAATGCTGCAAGTCTTGCATATTTTCTAGGGGTCATCCCAACTTTAGACAACATGACGATGCCATAACTTTTAGCAAATCACTAGGGTAAATCCCAGTTCAAGGTAACATGTTAGTGTTACAAGCCTTAGTAATTTACTGGAAAAACCCCAAGTTGTGTGATAACTTGAAAATCTTATAAGCCTTAGGTATTCCATCGGGAAGATCCCAAATCATGTGATAACATGAAAATGTTATAAACCTTATGTATTTTCTAGGGAAGATCCCAACTTGAGATAACATGTTAATGTTATTAACATTTGAATCAAACTTTAGGATCTTAACTTATCTTCATAAATAAGAGGGTTGCCAAGTCACTGAATCATGATATGATCCCCTTATTCATATCCCATAATAAGATTCTGTGCATCCAAGCGAGGTGTAGAAACCTTAACTCGTGTGAAAGAGGTAATTAACTCTCTAAACCTTAGAGGGGATTAAGTACCCTTAGCTGTAGGACATATGATAGGTCTCTATTTGTAGTTATTTGGATAAGTACCTATTATAATTTTCAAGACTATGTATCTATTGAAATCCCTGAATCCTAGGATCCTCGAATGTCAGGATCATCAAATTTCAGTATCCCTACATGCTAAGATCCTTGATTGTTAGGACCTTTGATTTCATGTGCGAAGAAAATGTTAGCTTGGGTGGGCGTTATCCTGGATAACGCCCTTCCGATTCTTAAGTCAGTATTAGTTTTCACAATAAAAAGAAACATATAAGAGTAGAGGGTAAAGAGAGTGTACCTTGAGTTTATTTGAAAATAATCGACATAACTTACATGAAGTATGTTTTTAGGTGGATGCAATTCCAGGATCTTGGCAGGACATTACCTTCAAGGGCGGCTAGCTAATATGCCCTTCTTCCTACTCTCGAATCAATGTGATAAGGTCCTTCCCATTTAGGTACCAATTTAAATGCACTAAGATCCTTGGTATTTTTGAACATTTTTGTGACATCTCCATTTTCACAGCTAGAAAACACCAATTTATTTATGCTTTATTTTCAAATCAGAGTGACTTCTTAAAGAAAAGTGTTGCGGAATTTGTTCCCAGAAAAACATCACAAATATGTTATCAAAGCATTTCTGAAGAAATGTATTTTATTCATTTTAAAACTTTGGGATGTCATCGTCAATATCGAAACATAAGCATAAAAAGAACTTACATTCACTTACACTAGTGATCTACATCTCTTTAATCTCCCAGTATAGTGTAGCCTTATGTCGACACCTGTGATACAAATAAACTGAGTGGGTCAGGTTGGGAAACCTGGTTAGTACACAGGGCTTTCAACCCACAATAATATAGTTATTATGTTTAAACATTAAACAATCAACCCAATTACCCATCCCCATTATTTTCTTTACTCTTAAGGATCTACCCTAAGAATCAACTACTCTTTGTTCATTCATTCCTAAGGATTGTCCTAAGGAATAGGCACGAAGTCCATCATTGCCAAGGTTTATATAACAGTCACTAAATCCATAGTTTCCAGGGTTCATCCAATGGGCGCTAAGTCCATAGCTGCCATGGTTTATCTCATTCATCGACAATATTATTTACGGGAGTCCACCCACAATACATGTCAATGGGATTTTAGAGTAAACCGGGTGAACACATCGTTCACAATGCCTAAAGGTTGCGAGCCTGCTAGTGCTCCAGCAGACCATCTAGAATAGTCCGTGGTTGTCATCCATACTATGCTAGATGATGGGGTCAACGCTTAGGTAAAGACTTCTCTCATTTTTCACCTCTCACCCTCATCTTATGATCTCTATCACTTTTTCATCTCATCCTCCAACTTATTTTTCATCACACACCATCTATTTCATATACCCATGCTTTACCCAACATATTTGTAGATATAAAATACATATACAGTTCAGATCGGAAGAAAAAATTTAGATCTGAAAAGAAAATACATATTTGGTTCAGATCTGAAGAAAAAGTTTAGATCTGAAAAGAAAATACATATACGGTTCAGATCTAGAGAAAAAGTTTAGATCTGAAAAGAAAATACATATACGGTTCAGATCTGAAGAAAAAGTTTAGATCTGAAAAGAAAATACATATACTGTTCAGATCTGAAGAAAAAAAAGGTCTAGATCTGAAATACAAAGTTTAAATCTTTCATCTAGTTTAGATCTCAAGGTATAAAATACATATACAATTTAGATCTGAAAAACAAAGTTTAAATCTTTCATCCAGCACAAATCTCAAGTAAATAGATAATATGCACACGTAGCACGTAATTTATATAAAATACTTCGTATCTATGTGTAAGATGAAAGTAACTATGCACTCACTTGTTAAGGTGGTGACTGAAATAGCGCTTCGCTTCTTAAAATAATATCTGTCACAACTAGAAATTTTGTGTCTTGTAATCACTACACTCAAGTAAAATGTAGAATCAAAAACTTAAAGAGCATGTATGATACTTACTCTATGACAACAAAATTTCAATCCAATACACCATACAATCACTTCAAATAGTCAACAAGTAATTTGAAACCCTAGAAGTTCTTGTGTAGGTCCACTTTGGACTAGGACTTCCTTATTGGGCCCAATGGGCCAATAAGCTTCCAATTTGACTATCTTGGGCTTAGAACCTTTAAATAGGCTCTAATTGAACCCACTTTCATTTATTTCAACCTTTTGGGCCAAATTGGGCCTAGAATGAAATAAATCAACTATATGAACTATTATGGACCATAATTAACCTAATCTAGCCTAATAAGGCATAAAAATCACACTTATATTTTATAGGACCAACAATCATTCAACCTAACTCTTATATGGGCTTAGGGGCAATAAAGCCCAAAAATCTCTTCTTCCTTTCCAAATCTCGGCCCAAGCCCAAACCCAAGGAAGTGAAGAGCTGACTTAGGCCTTGCCACCTCATTTATACATCACATGCCTCCATGCATGGACCAACATACATCTAGGATTGTCATCTCAACTCTCTCTCTCTTCTTCTTCTTGGTTCTCGGCCGAGAGCTCCCACACACACAAACTTCAACCACTTTTTGTTTATCAAACTCTCTCAAGGAACACCCTTACCCCTCTTCACCAAATTTTCGAGACTTAAGGGCATTTCAAAGAGATTTTCCACAAGAATCATCATCTAAGGTAAGTTTATACTTAAATCTATGATCTAGGTTCCTTGATTTATCAAACATCTCTTCTTAACTCATAAGAAATTATAATCTTGCACCTTAGAAGCTCCTAAACTCGAGATCTTCCAAGGAAAGGTTGCTAAGGCCGAAAATCACCTCATTTCTATCCATCTCTTCTCCAAAACCGAAACCACACCCAAAGGTGAGCTTCATACCCCCTATTTTTCGGTTTTTATAAGTTTTGTGGGGGGGGGGGGGAATACAAGCAAATGTGTAGATCTATGAGTATATGTATGCTTTGTATGATTTCTATGTTTATTTACATGTTCTTATGTGATTATGGTGTTGAATCTAGTCAAAAAGTCCTTAAAACCGAGATTTGCATTAGGATGTATGAAACAAGTATAAAACATATTATTACATACAAATCATTTCTAGAAAAATAACCAAGTTGGTTAATATGAACTCCTTGGGCTAAAAATCCCATTTTTGGACTCAAAATGTTAAAAATATAAGGTTAAAGGGCCCAAAATGACAAAATACAAATTCTGATGGAGGAAACGAGTCAAAATAGTTTCAACAATGTATTTTTCTGGAAATATTCTCTTTGAAGGATTAAATGTGAAATTTTTAAGCATAATGGGCCAAAAATGAACTTTTCGGCCCAATAAAGCCCAAATTGCGAGATTTTCAAATTAGAGGGGCTGAAACTGTATTTTTCTATAAAACAGGGGACTACTAGTGCTCCAAGTCCATTTCAAGGGTTAAAAATGCTTTTCATATTTAAAAGGGACCAAAGATGCAAAAAATTTTCTATTTTGGGCCAAAAGTGTAAAAATTGCGAAAATAAGGGTTTCAGCCGAGAAAAAATTTCATTTGAGGGACTAAAACGGTTTTTCAAATAACTTTGAGTTGAAAAATACCTTTTCTACAAGTTTTGATACTAAAGTGTCAAGAAAAATGGTTTAAGGACTAAAATAGAAATTCTTTTATACAAAGGGTCAAAAGTGTAAATTTATCCAAAAGAAAGGGGCTGCAAAAATGTAAAATTCTAATGTTTTAAACAATAAATCCGACATGATGAAATACTAGTACCTCGACTATCGGCGAAATATAATACACCTTCAACACCAAAAATCGTTATCAAACGAATTGATTCGGTCTCGAATCAATAATGAATCCGAAATTACTAACACGACGATACTTCAATACACATGCGGAAATCTCGAGAATTCAATACACACGCGGAAATTTCGGGAAGTCAATACACACGTGGGAATACACCAGACGTCGATACACCGTCTTTGGGCCCGAAAGTTTCAAATCGTGCTTGTTGGGCCTAGCTAGCCCAATGACATGATCTTTAGGCCCGAAGGAAACTCGCTTACATGTAGTTGGGTCTTATATGACCTAATTCCGTGTAAAAGGACTTTTACAGGCTTTGTGCTATTGGACCCCAAGGGTCCTCTGGTGCTGCTAGTAAAGTCGAGAATTCACCAAATGCGAGTCGGGCTAAGGGCCCTTCGCATTCACGATAGCCTTGAACGACTTATGGAAAATATCGGGGGCTTCGCACCCTCTTTTCCTCCTCGGTTGTGGGGCTATGAGAAGTCCGGGTGATTGGATTAAGTGAATAGTGGGAACGATGCCTAAGGGATCGTTTGTATAGTTGTAAACTAGTCATTTTCATTAATGTGTGCTTATAACAATTCATAATCCATTATTAATCCAACGTCACCGGGACTCAACGAATACACCCGTCGCAACGAAATAACAAAATATAAAACATTTGATGCAAAGTATTAGGAAAACATCGGGTTTTCCTAGGGTTTTCAATTAATACACCTACGAGTTACATACCGAGTTTTACAAATTGTACTTTTACATCTATAGAAACAAACAAGCATACTTACGGATCTTCACCCTTTTTATACTATGCTCTTTTCAGAAAATATCGGATTTTCTGGTGATTTTCAAAACAATACAAACCACTATATTTCAAACATTACTTATGAACTCACCAACATTTCATATGTTGACGTTTTTTCAAAATACTCGTATTCTCAGGTAACAGGTAAATCGAAAAAGGAAAAATGTACTCAGAAACGTCTTGCTGTTGTTTTAATTAGTATCAAACAATTTACTTTTGGGTATGTAATATTATGGATCAATGTACTGAATGTAAACGCTACCAGTTGTAATATTTCAATGCTTGGTAATGTATGATGTTATGTTTCATGTATATTCATTGTGATGGTATTCAATTGAGTCACAATAGCCCTCGGACGTTTCTGCCGTCTGGTTAAGGGGTGTGACAGGTTGGTATCAGAGCTCTGTTTATAGTGAACTAGCATATCTAACCATACATTGATATGCAACTATAAACCAAAAAAGGGACTAACCCAACTCTGAACAAAACAAGTAAAACATAACAATAAAACACCCCTGCTTGCATTAGGAATAAGAACATAACGCCGAACCAAACAAGATAACGCTAGTATCCCGGTTAACTCAGGACTGTTCTTAGTGGTATCAAGAAGCGGATGTAGCCTGATCAACTACATTCCCTCAAAGGTATAACTAACACATGTTCTAATGAGATCGTGAGCTAGGGAACCTAAAAACAAACCCCTTTATCACGAAAAAGAGAACGTCTGTTTAGTCTGCAATAGTGGAAGAGGCATAGGATAATATTAGTGAACTTTTACGTGTTTTGCTATGTGTTGCGAATCTATGATTGTATGCTAAATGATAGAAGTACTTAAGTTCGTGCCATACACCTAGTCAGTAGGACCACAACCTCACGGAAACCACGTACAGTCAACATCTTTCCGTTTTGTGACAAGAAGATGCCTCACCGACCTACTCGAGGAAACCCTGGACCAACCCCACCCGAAGTTGACTCAGCCGCATTCCAGGCAGCACTCTCTGCTGCAGTCACTGCAGCGATGGTACAAATTCACTAAGGGAACAACAGAGGAGGCAACGGGCAAGGGGCCGGGAGTTCGAACAACGGGATGAATCAAGGACCCACCAAAACATGTACCTACAAGGACTTCACAAACGCCAAACCACGAACTTTTAACGGCACTGGAGGAGTGATCACTCTGAAGTGATGGATCGAGAAGGTGGAATCGGTATTCGAGATATGCGATTGTCCTGAGGAGATGAAAGTGAAGTTCGCAGCCTGCACTTTTGTTGATCAAGCGCTCACTTGGTGGAACGGACACGTGGAAGCCATGACACTCCCTGTAGCCAACTCCATGTCGTGGTCGGAAATGAAAGTAATGCTGATGGCTGAATACTGCCCACGAGGTGAGATTCAGAAAATGGAGCAAGAGCTGTGGAACCTCACTGTGCAGAATGCGAATATCGATGCCTACATATTGAGATTTAGTGAACTATCTCTGTTATGCCCGGTTATGATCACCTCAGAAGGAAAGAAGATTGAGCGATTCATCTGGGGACTAACATCACCAATCCAAGGAAATGTGATAGCTGCAAACCCCGAAACATTTGACAGTGCAAAAAGATTGGTGAAGAAGCTGTATGATCATAACAACAAAAAGGGTGAGAAGCCAGCGGAGGCTGAGGGAAAGAAGGAAGGTGATGGCAAGAAAGGGAAGAACAACAAGAGGAAGGGGCGTCAGGGCCCCGAGACCTCTAAGAAGCAGCAGACAGTGGCAGTTAATGCTGCCACCGCACCGGTTCCAGCCACACCACATGCTCCAACCTCAGCTGCTTCAAATGCTCCCAGACCTTATTCCGGTAATCTTCCCAAGTGCAACAAGTGCGGTTTCCATCACAATGGAGAATGCAAGGAGTTGCAGTGCACCAGTTGTAATCGAAGGGGACACACGGCGAGGTACTGCAGGACCTACCCTCCCCAGAACGAACAACAGGGAAACAGCAACAACAACAACAATCGCAACAACAACAACATCACCACCGGCGGCCACAATGCAGGGCCTAGCCACACCTGCTATGGGTGTGGGAGGACTGGGCATTTCCACCGAGATTTCCCTAACAACAACAATCCCGGAAATGGAGGAACAGGAAGGATGCTGACCATGGGACAGGGAGAGGCGATTCAGGACCCCGCTGTTGTTACCGATACGTTTCCCCTAAACCACACTTATGCATGCATCCTATTTGACACCGGAGCGGAGCGAAGTTTCGTAAGCAATAAGTTTAAGCATTTATTAAAACAACAACCCTAGAAGCTCAATGAAACCTTTACGGTGGAAATGGCCAATGGGAAAACCGAATCCACTGGGGAAATCTACATCGGATGTAACCTAACCCTAAACCAACACGTCTTTCGAATAGACTTAATGCCTGTGTCCATTAGGAGTTTCGACGTGATTATTGGCATGGACTGGTTAAGCCCCCACCATGCTGATATTATGTGTCACGAGAAGGCCGTTCGCCTTCACCTTCCCAATCACGAAACCCTAGTAATTTACGGAGACAAACCTAGCATGAACCTTCGCCTCATCTCGTTCATCCAGGCACAGAAACATCTACGAAAGAACAATTTGGCGTTCCTGGCTCACATAGTGGATAAAACCAAGGAAGAGGTTAACGTTCAAGACATTCCCATAGCATGTGAGTTCCCAGACGTGTTTCCTGAAGATCTTCCAGGAGTACCCCCAGAGAGACAAGTGGAGTTCCGAATTGACCTCGTTCCAGGAGCAATTCTTCTCGCTAAATCACCCTATCGGGTAGCTCCTGCTGAAATGCAGGAATTGTCCAGCCAACTCAGTGAACTCTTGGACAAGGGATTCATCTCGCCATGGGGAGCTCCAGTCCTCTTTTTCAAAAAGAAGGACGGATCTTTTAGAATGTGCATCGATTACAGAGAGTTAAATAAAATCACTGTTAAAAATCGCTACCCACTCCCACCAATCGATGATCTATTTGACCAGCTCCAAGGAGCCAGTTATTTCTCTAAGATAGATCTACGGTCTGGATACCACCAACTCAAAGTCCGGGAAGAGGATATTCCAAAAACCGCTTTCCGAACTCGTTACGGACATTATGAATTTGTCGTAATGCCCTTCGGTCTAACAAATGCCCCTGCTACATTTATGGATCTGATGAACCGGGTCTGTCGACCATTCCTCGACAACTTTGTCATTGTCTTCATCGATGACATTCTTGTCTACTCCCGAAGCAAAGAAGAGCATGGCCAACATCTCCGACAAATCCTAGAAACTCTGCGATCGGAAAAGCTATACGCAAAACTCTCCAAGTGTGAGTTCTGGCTCCGGAGTGTGAACTTCCTAGGTCATGTAGTTAGCCAAGATGGAATTCATGTGGATCCCTCTAAGGTCAAAGCTGTTGAAGGATGGGCAATCCCGACAACACCCACGGAAATCCGTCAATTCTTGGGTCTAGCAGGCTACTATAGGAGATTCATTCAAAACTTCTCTAAGATCGCCAAGCCACTTACCTCGCCTACAAAAAAGGGCGTACCATTCAAATGGACGGACAAACAAGAAGTCGCATTCCGAACCCTGAAACAAGCTCTCTGTAGTGCCCCGGTACGATCACTACCGGAGGGAACGGAAGACTTCGTGGTCTACTGTGACGCGTCAAATCAGGGCTTAGGTTGCGTTCTCATGCAGCGTGGAAGGGTGATAGCTTACGCATCCTGCCAACTAAAGACGCACAAAGTGAATTATACGACCCATGACCTAGAATTGGGAGCCGTGGTCTTTGCCCTAAAAATTTGGAGGTATTACCTTTACGGTACGAAGTGCACCATCTTCACGGACCACAAGAGTCTCCAGCACATCTTGAACCAGAAAGAGTTGAACATGAGGCAACGAAGATGGGTTGAATTACTAAACGGTTACGAGTGTGAGGTCAAGTACCACCCAGGCAAGGCCAACATGGTAGCTGACGCATTAAGTCGGAAGGAGTACTCTAATCGTCGTACGAAAACTCTCTCAATAACCATTCAATCTCACCTAGCCACTCGAATTGCAGTAGCTCAGTCAGAGGCCATGAAGACGGAAAATAGAGCAAGCGAAGCATTGCGCGGAATGGAGAAGAACCTAGAGGCAAAGGAGAATGGAGTATACTATTTCATGAACCATATTTGGGTCCCTAAACTCGGAGGATTTAGGGAGGTAGTTATGAAGGAAGCCCACAAGACGCGATACTCCATTCATCCCGGCTCAGACAAGATGTATTTGGATATTAAACAACACTATTGGTGGCCTAACATGAAGGCAGAAATTGCCACCTATGTTAGTAAGTGCCTTACGTGTGCCAAGGTAAAGGTGGAGTACCAGAAGCCCTCAGGGTTATTACAGCAATCGGTAATCCCTGAGTGGAAACGGGAGGGGATTTTTATGGATTTCATGACCAAGCTACCCAAGATGTCGGATGGACTAGACAACATATGGGTAATAGTCGACCGACTGACGAAATCTGCCCATTTCTTGCCAATAAAGGAATCCTACAAGATGGAGAGATTGACACGTTTATACATTCGAGAAATCGTGAGACTCCACGGAGTACTAGTGTCTATTATCTCGGATAGGGACAGTAGGTTCACTTCACGTTTTTGGCAATCACTCCAGAAAGCACTGGGAACTCATCTCGACATGAGCACCGCCTATCATCCACAAACGGATGGTCAAAGTGAACGAACCATTCAAACGCTCGAAGACATGCTCCGCGCATGTGTGATCGACTTTTGGAAGTCTTGGGATACCCACTTACCCTTAGTCGAATTCTCGTATAACAACAGTTACCATTCGAGTATCAAGGTCGCTCCTTTCGAAGCACTATACGGGCATAAGTGTAGATCACCGTTATGTTGGGCTGAGGTGGGTGATACCCAACTAGCAAAAGCACATACGTCGGACAAGGCGCTAACGGGACCGGAGATCATTCGTGAAACAACGGAAAAGATCATTCAAATCAGAGCTCGATTACAAGCATCGCGCGGCCGACAAAAGAGTTACGCCGATAAACGGCGAAAGCCCTTAGAATTTCAGGTCGGGGATCGAGTACTGTTGAAAGTCTCACCTTGGAAAAGAGTTATTCGTTTCGGAAAATGGGGAAAACTGAACCCACGATACATTGGACGTTTCGAGATCGTCGCCCGAATAGGTCCAGTGGCGTATAAACTGCAACTACCCGCAGAGCTAAACAGTGTACACCCCGTGTTCCATGTCTCTAATCTAAAGAAGTGTCTATCGGATGAAACACTCGTCATTCCCCTTGACGAGATCGAAATCAACGAGAATCTCCTGTTCGTTGAAGAACCGGTTGAAATCATGGACAGGGAGGTGAAGCGTACTAAGCAAAGTCGCATCCCGATCGTGAAAGTACGATGGAACGCGAAGCGTGGGCCAGAATTCACGTGGGAACGCGAAGACCAAATGAAGCAAAAGTACCCTCACCTATTCTAGCATTCTCAAATCTAGCTTTCAAACAGAATTTCGAGACGAAATTTCCTCTAATGGGGGGATGATGTCACAACTAGAAATTTTGTGTCTTGTAATCACTACACTCAAGTAAAATGTAGAATCAAAAACTTAAAGAGCCTTTATGATGCTTACTCTATGACAACAAAATTTCAATCCAATACACCATACAAGCACTTCAAATAGTCAACAAGTAATTGGAAACCCTAGAAGTTCTTGTGTAGGTCCACTTTGGACTAGGACTTCCTTATTGGGCCCAATGGGCCAATAAGCTTCCAATTTGACTATCTTGGGCTTAGAACCTTTAAATAGGCTCTAATTGAACCCACTTTCATTTATTTCAACCTTTTGGGCCAAATTGGGCCTAGAATGAAGTAAATCAATTATATGAACTATTATGGACCATAATTAACCTAATCTAGCCTAATAAGGCATAAAAATCACACTTATATTTTATAGGACCAACAATCATTCAACCTAACTCTTATATGGGCTTAGGGGCAATAACGCCCAAAAATCTCTTCTTCCTTTCCAAATCTCGGCCCAAGCCCAAACCCAAGGAAGTGAAGAGCTGACTTAGGCCTTGCCACCTCATTTATACATCACATGCCTCCATGCATGGACCAACATACATCTAGGATTGTCATCTCAACTCTCTCTCTCTTCTTCTTCTTGGTTCTCGGCCGAGAGCTCCCACACACACAAACTTCAACCACTTTTTGTTTATCAAACTCTCTCAAGGAACACCCTTACCCCTCTTCACCAAATTTTCGAGACTTAAGGGCATTTCAAAGAGATTTTCCACAAGAATCATCATCTAAGGTAAGTTTATACTTAAATCTATGATCTAGGTTCCTTGATTTATCAAACATCTCTTCTTAACTCATAAGAAATTATAATCTTGCACCTTAGAAGCTCCTAAACTCGAGATCTTCCAAGGAAAGGTTGCTAAGGCCGAAAATCACCTCATTTCTATCCATCTCTTCTCCAAAACCGAAACCACACCCAAAGGTGAGCTTCATACCCCCTATTTTTCGGATTTTATAAGTTTTGTGGGGGGGGGGGGATACAAGCAAATGTGTAGATCTATGAGTATATGTATGCTTTGTATGATTTCTATGTTTATTTACATGTTCTTATATGATTATGGTGTTGAATCTAGTCAAAAATTCCTTAAAACCGAGATTTGCATTAGGATGTATGAAACAAGTATAAAACATATTATTACACACAAATCATTTCTAGAAAAATAACCAAGTTGGTTAATATGAACTCCTTGGGCTAAAAATCCCATTTTTGGACTCAAAATGTTAAAAATATAAGGTTAAAGGGCCCAAAATGACAAAATACAAATTCTGATGGAGGAAACGAGTCAAAATAGTTTCAAGAATGCATTTTTCTGGAAATATTCTCTTTGAAGGATTAAATGTGAAATTTTTAAGCATAATGGGCCAAAAATGAACTTTTCGGCCCAATAAAGCCCAAATTGCGAGATTTTCAAATTAGAGGGGCTGAAACTGTATTTTTCTGTAAAACAGGGGACTACTAGTGCTCCAAGTCCATTTCAAGGGATAAAAATGCTTTTCATATTTAAAAGGGACCAAAGATGCAAAAAATTTTCTATTTTGGGCCAAAAGTGTAAAAATTGCGAAAATAAGGGTTTCAGCCGAGAAAAAATTTCATTTGAGGGACTAAAACTATTTTTCAAATAACTTTGAGCTGAAAAATACCTTTTCTACAAGTTTTGATACTAAAGTGTCAAGAAAAATGGTTTAAGGACTAAAATAGAAATTCTTTTATACAAAGGGTCAAAAGTGTAAATTTATCCAAAAGAAAGGGGCTGCAAAAATGTAAAATTCTAATGTTTTAAACAATAAATCCGACATGATGAAATACTAGTACCTCGACTATCGGCGAAATATAATACACCTTCAACACCAAAAATCGTTATCAAACGACTTGATTCGGTCTCGAATCAATAATGAATCCGAAATTACTAACACGACGATACTTCAATACACACGCGGAAATCTCAGGAATTCAATACACACGCGGAAATTTCGGGAAGTCAATACACATGTGGGAATACACCAGACGTCGATACACCGTCTTTGGGCCCGAAAGTTTCAAATCGTGCTTGTTGGGCCTAGCTAGCCCAATGACATGATCTTTAGGCCCGAAGGAAACTCGCTTACATGTAGTTGGGTCTTATATGACCTAATTCTGTGTAAAAGGACTTTTACAGGCATTGTGCTGTTGGACCCCAAGGGTCCTCTAGTGCTGCTAGTAAAGTCGAGAATTCACCAAATGCAAGTCGGGCTAAGGGCCCTTCGCATTCACGATAGCCTTGAACGACTTATGGAAAATATCGGGGGCTTCGCACCCTCTTTTCCTCCTCGGTTGTGGGGCTATGAGATGTCCGGGTGATTGGATTAAGTGAATAGTGCGAACGACGCCTAAGGGATCGTTTGTATAGTTGTAAACTAGTCATTTTCATTAATGTGTGCTTATAACAATTCACAATCCATAATTAATCCAACGTCACCGGGACTCAACGAATACACCCGTTGCAACGAAATAACAAAATATAAAACATTTGATGCAAAGTATTAGGAAAACATCAGGTTTTCCTAGGGTTTTCAATTAATACACCTACGAGTTACATACCGAGTTTTACAAATTGTACTTTTACATCTATAGAAACAAACAAGCATACTTACGGATCTTCACCCTTTTTATACTATGCTCTTTTCAGAAAATATCGGATTTTCTGGTGATTTTCAAAACAATACAAACCACTATATTTCAAACATTACTTATGAACTCACCAACATTTCATATGTTGACGTTTTTTCAAAATACTTGTATTCTCAGGTAACAGGTAAATCGAAAAAGGAAAAATGTACTCTGTAACGTCTTGCTGTTGTTTTAATTAGTATCAAACAATTTACTTTTGGGTATGTAATATTATGGATCAATGTACTGAATGTAAACGCTACCAGTTGTAATATTTGAATGCTTGGTAATGTATGATGTTATGTTTCATGTATATTCATTGTGATGGTATTCAATTGAGTCACAATAGCCCTCGGACGTTTCCGCCGTCTGGTTCGGGGGTGTGACAATATCATTTAACGAAACAACGGTTTTGCTAAAAACCGGGTTCTATGCGGGCAGAATTTCAAACTGTAAAAAAACTCTTTTTCTCGAAGCCTTTGGGCGCTCCGAGGCTTTCTTCTAGTGCTAGGGAGGTTTCCGGGGTGTTTGGGAGGTTTATAGAGAGAGTAGAGAGAGAAAGAAGTGGTGAAATGGTGTGAGAAAGAAGGATGGATTCGCATCCTATTTATAGCTGGGAGGCCTCACATTATGCTGGGCTACCGTCTGTGGTACGCTGCGCGTAGAGGCACGTGTCCGAAATATGGTGGGGCGACGTGGCTTGCTTCAGAACCACTAAAAAGAAGACCGTCGGGCGTACCTTCGGTCTTAGCGGGGCGTACTCGGTACACAGGGCGTCAGAAGCGTACGATGGGTGTTTGAAGAGGCAGGTGTCAACATCCAAGTGTGAGAAAATGGGGAGCAACGGAGGGTCCAGATTACGCCACATAATCACTTCTCGCAATAGCCCACCTCCAACTTCTAAATTCCATAACTTTCGCATACGAGCTCCGTTTTTGACGTTCTTTATATCCACACGTAGGTGGGACCGTACTCTACAACTTATGTTTAGACTCTGTCGGCTAATTTTTACTTTATTTTTAAGTTATATTTTAACAGGCCGGGACAGGAAAAGTCCGTTAAAATTTTATAACTTCTTCATCCGACTTCCGTTTTCATCTGTATTTTTTCCGTTGGGCTACTATTAACGAGATATCGATTCTCGTTTTGGTTGTGTCAGCTAAAAATCAGTCGATCTACTATTTGAACTATGGGCTGCATACACTAAGCCGAAACTAGGAAAAATCATAACTTCCTCATAAGAAGTCAGATTTCGACGTTCTTTTTATGCACGCTCTCGATTTAACGAATACTACAACTTTCGTTTACGTCGGTAAGTCTAAAAAGTATTGTATCGTAAACTCACTTTTTACGTCACATAGTGTCGTGCCGGTTTTGTTGCGAAACTTCGACAGGGCATAACTTCTTCGTTATAACTCAGATTTCGATGGTCTTTATATCTCCGTAATCCTGGTCATGACCACTACAAATTTCTTCATAGGTATAAGGTTTATCTAACATTTTATTTTTGACGCTTATTTTCATTCATAATTTATTATATCATTATAAACAAGTGTAAAACATATAAATTCACATAATTCACATAATACTCAAATAATTCCTCTTTATTACTTCAAAAAGAGTTACAATGGTTGACGTTGACTATTACATTATTATACTAATGTGTAGCCTAGAAACACAGGCGTTACAATTCTCTCACCTTTTAGGATGATTCCGTCGCGGAATCATGCATCAGCACACAGATGTGGATAGGGACTCATCATGTCACTCTCTGTTTCCTAGGTGAAGTTTGGCCCATTCGTATGTTTCCATTGCACAAGCACTAAGTCGTCCATTTTGCGTCGTTACTTCTTTGTCTTATGGTTAACATTCACCTCGGGCTCTTCGATTAGCCTCTTATTCTCGTCCATTCTTAACTCTGAAATTGGAATTATGTCAGGAAATTCTCCCGTGAACTTCCTCAAATAACACACATGGAAAGTGTTATGAATACCATCTAGTTCTTCTGGTAATTCGAGTTTGTAAGCTTGGTTCCCAATCTTCTGAAGAACTTTGAATAGTCCAATATACCTTGGACTCAACTTTCTTCTCTTCCTAAATTTTATAATTCCCTTCTATGGTGAGACTTTAAGCAAAACCAAATATCCTACTTTGAATGTCATCGATTGTCTCTTCTTGTTAACATAGCTCTTTTGACGATCCTAGGCTGCTAACATTTTTTCCCTAATCACCTTCAACGTTTTAGCAGTCTGATAGACTATCTTGGGGCCCATAAACTGCTTTTCTCCAGCCCCAAGTCAACAAGACGGGGTACATCACTTCTGTCTGTACAAAGCTTGATAGGGTGCCATCTTGATGCTCAAATGGTAACTATTGTTGTAGCAAAATTCTACCAGGGGTAAGTGCTCATCCCAGTTACCTTGGATTTCCAGGGTACATGCTCTCAACATATCTTCCTATGTTTGAATAGTTCTTTCGCTCTGACCATTAGTCTGCGGATGGTAAGTTGTACTTAAACACAACTTCGTACCCATTTCCTCTTGTTGATTCCTCCAAAACCTTGACGTGAAACGACTTATCACGATCTGATATAATTGTTAAAGGAACACCGTGAAGTCTTACTACTTCCTTCATGTAAGCATTTTCAAGCTTATCCATAGACCATCTCTCATTGGCTGCTATGAAGTGTGCACTCTTAGTAAATTGATCTACGACCACCTGAATCATGTCATGACCGTTCTTTGTCCTGGACAGTTTAGTCACAAAATCCATGGTGATGTCTTCCCATTTACCGATGGGTACAGGCAAAGGTTCTAAAGTCCCATATGGTTTCTGATGTTGTGCCTTAACTCTTGCACATGTTACACACTCGGCTACATACTTTGCAACATTGGGCTTCATCGTCGGCCACCAGTAGTTAGGTTTCAGATCCCTATACAACTTAGTGCTGCCGAGATGAATCGAATAGATGGTCTCGTGAGCTTATTCCATCAGAAGATCTCTTACTCCTCTTCTCTTAGGTACCCAAATCCTATCTTGTAATACCTTCAATCCTTGATTATTCGTACCGAACACCAATGTTTTACCTAAACATTCTTCCTTTCGGTCATTTTTCTCTGAAGCTTCTTCTTAAGCTTCCTTAATGCTTTCCACAATCGTTGAGACAACTTCTATTCTTAATGCTCTTGACCTTTTTCTTTCAAGGTTTACTTTTCGACTTAGAGCATCAGCTACAATATTTGCTTTACCGGGGTGGTAAAGTATCTCACAGTCATAATCCTTGAGTAACTCTAGCCAGCATCATTGTCTCATGTTTAATTCCTTCTGATTAAAGAGACACTGGAGACTCTTATCATCAGTGAAAAGTTTGCACTTTTTGCCTCAAAAGATAATGCCTCCATTTAGGGAGAATACTACCGCTGAAAAATCCAGATCATGAGTGGTGTAGTTCTTTTCGTGCTCTTACATTTGTCTCGATGCATATGATATCCTCTTTTTCTTCTGGGTTAGAACGCAAACAAACCCAACTCCAGATGCATCGCTATAGACCACGAAGTCTTCAACTCCGTCTCGTAATCACCAACAAGACATGGCTTGTATAATGACTCCATATGTTATCTCTTCATCTTAGGTAATAGTCGTAACTATTATGTTGCTTCGAATGAGTATCTAACTTTTGGAATTCTTGTCTGCAGGCGGTGCTCGCTCTTGTACCTGCTCTCTATCCCATGTTGGAATTTTAATCATGACCTTCAAGTCACAATCTCGATCCTTATTGGAGAATCCTCCTTCTCCTTAATAAACTTAAGATAAGTTTTTTTCCTTTGATTACCATAATAAACTGATGGGTCATGTTCTAATGACCTCTCGCCGTATGATGTACTGCCTAGACTCAAGTCTTTTAGAGTTAAGTTTTTGAACAGAATATACCTTCCTTCGTGTTCTAATGTGATATAATCACATACTAGCATGCAGTACTTCTACCTACAAGCTTCTTACTTTAACAACGATTGTGATTCTTCTATTGATCGTTTTCGATTATCCTTTACTTTAATCTTCTTGTTTGAGTGGGATACTACATTAGACTTGGTTCTCTGAACCACATGACTAACTTATCTTAGTCGGAATCGATATCATATGACCACTTGGGTCGGAATAACAATCATCTTCTTAGTCATTACCGAAACGATGGTAACGACATATATGAACAAAATGGAATCAATTACTCGCTTCTTGGTAACCTTTTAACTTTCCCTGATCCAAGTGTGAGTCATTTGCTTCCGGTAGTATAGGCTTTTACTACCATTCACACCTACTTATACTCGTCCCAAGTATTCTCTCGCAGTTTTCCAAGTCACCATTCAAGAATTTCACATAATCCTTTAACACATCAAATAATAAAACGAAACTATATATTATTTCTTGAAACGATTACATAAATGTTCAAGTTTAACCTATATTATGTCGCTAACAGGCTACACCACATGTTACTACTGCTACTTCATATGTTAATCTTCAGATATGAGGTCCTCATCGTTGATTCCTCGCATCGTCACTTGCTTCGTCAAGGATTGTCTGAGATGCTCTTGCCTTCGATTTTTTGAGGCGCATTTGCTCTTGCGACTTCATTTTTCCTTGGGCAACTCTTAGAAATATGCCCTTCTTCGTTACATCCGAAACAAACCGTCTCGTGGAATGTGCACTCATTGACGTAATGCCCAGACTTTCCACGTTTGAAGCAAGTCACCTATCTGCCATATTTTACATGAAGTTTCTTTTTGCACTTCTCACATTTTTCTTTACCTCGTCCTCTACCAATCTTTGAGAAAATGTTGCTCTTATTGAACCTTGAAGACCCCTCAAATTTCCTCTTATGTCCAAGTTCAACCTTGTTGGTGGTCCTATCGTTAACCATTTCTTCGACAGACTTAGCAACCCAGATGGTTGCCTCAAGAGTAGTTGCCTGCCGTACTGGCACAATAAGTTCATCCTTACTTTTTTGAAGTAAAAGCCTCGTCTCTTCCATCTGTTGATCCAACATCATCCACACCATTTCCTATACTACTGCCATCGTGAGTGGCTCAGGTGCAGCTGTTACTTCTTGTGCACGCTCAATCACTTGCAGCTCAAGCTGCAGGTTACCGTTTCCGAATCCGTTCTGAGTGCTCACCATGTTGATCTATACACCAAAATCAAATGTTCGGTGTGTAGTAACGAGAATTTAAATAGAAAAGATTTATTTAAGATAGACGTATAAATCTCTTTATCACTCCGAAAAGTTACATGACAGTTCTAATACCATAATCAAATGTTTAGAAACCTGAACACATAAAATTTCCAGATTTGGTCGGCAACAGACCATAGATCTGATCAAACGATAGCATCATAAAGCATCACAATTTATTTAGTACATAAAGCAATTTAGGCATCTTCCCTAAATGAGCTATTGTTTGTGTCTAAAATATGGTAGACACCAATCTCAAAATCATCGCTTAGCATTCTAAGTTTAAATCTAGAAATCCTATAAATTCCTAGTTCACTTAAACTAATGCTCTGATACCAACTGTGACATCCCCCTTTTCACGGCCATAAAAAGACCGATTTGTTTATGCTTTATTTTCAAATCAGAGTAACTTTTTAAAGAAAACTTTTGCGGAATTTATTCCCAGAAAAACATGATAAATATGTTATCAAAGCATTTCCGAAGAAATGGATTTTATTCATTTTAAAACTTTAGGATGTCATCGTCAATACAGAAACATAAGCATAAACAGAACTTACATTCATTTATACTAGTGATCTACATCTCTTTAATCTCTTGGTATAGTGTACCTTTATGTCGATACCAGTGATACAAATAAAATGAGTGGGTTAGGTTGGGAAACCTGGTTAGTACATAGGGTTTTCAACCCGCAATAATATAGTTATTATGTTTAAACATCAAACAATCAACCCAATTACCCATCTCCATTATTTTCTTTACTCTTAAGGATCTACCCTAAGAATCAGCTACTCTTTGTTCATTCATTCCTAAGGATTGTCCTAATGAATAGGCATGAAGTCCATCGTCGCCAGGGTTTATATAAGAGTCACTAAATCCATAGTTTCCAGGGTTCATCCAACAGGCACTAAGTCCATAGTTGCCACTACAAGAAAACAACCCTTTAATGACGCGCAAACAATGACATTTGCTGATAGAGGGCACACATTTGTGCGCGCCCTAAAATTAGTGTCAAAAAAGAAAAAAGAAAAGAATGCGGAGTGCGCCTTTCATAAAATGTGCGTCATGTAATGTGTTGCTTTATAATTTATAAGTGTAACATGCATTTTAGGCGGGAAATGAAATCGAAGAAAATTACCCCCGCCTATTGGATCCCAAAAATTAATCCCCCTAACTCTTCTACTTAGCAAGAAAAATCCCTAGGGCCTTCATCTTCATCTTTAGCAGTGGGAATACCTAGGTCCATTCTTCAGGGTTCAACAACAGATTTATAAACAACAAATGTATACGATTTTGGATCTCGGCGTGATTATGGCGCTTTGGAGCCGACGACGTGAACATCATTCGTGAGAAAAGTTCATACAAAACTCAAGAATTTCTATGGTTTCAATTATTGATTGAGGTACAGGGACGTGTAATCGTTTTGGACTCTTTACTATTTGAGTTGAAATTGAACACTAGAAACTCAATCCACACTTCGAACATATCTGATTCTCTCTTCTTCCGCTCCCCAATCTCCTTGGTGGCGCTCTTTCCATTTCCATTTCCAACCTCAAACCACCGCTAAATGGAACTCAACAATTCAATCAATCAAATCGATAATCACATCGACGATGATGGTGATCAGAACTCATTTCCAAGGCACCGTCATCAGATCATCACTTATTCAAGAAAGAGAAAACACTCTCAATCTCAGGTAATCACACCAATCGATTCAACACAAGTAAACCCTCTTTCTGAATCATCAGTTCTAGGGCTTGTTCTACTTGCTCATACGTTCTCTGACTCTCATGATGAAAGCAACTCATCAGCTGTTTGTTTCCTTTTCATAATTACAAACTCACCTAATTCCTACAATAAATTTTCCGACCAACACACCCACAAACAGTCACTATAGTTGTTTATTCGTAATTAGGTATCCAGTGAATTCCATTTCAATCAACTGCGTTATGGATATTGGATAGCTACACCCAGTTAAGCTCTCTTTCCCTCTCTCTCTCTCTCTAACACACAAACACACACTTCACAATGGCATATTTAAGATATCCCTTTGACCGATGTTGTAACAGGGGTCTCTTGAGATGGCCATTTTCAAGATTAGGGTTTTTGGGTAATTCTCGTTATTTTCTCTTTTTGTTGATTAAGATTTAGGGTTTTTATTCTTGAAAAGAAATCCGGTTGGCGAGTCTTTCTGTATTACTATTCTTGATATCTGGTACCGATTCTTGGTTTGTGAGAAGTAAACTGATGAAGACTTAGAAACCATCTATAGTTTAGCCTAAATGAAGAACCAAAAAGGGAAGGTTTTTAATGCCTTCGCAACTGTTTTCTTTTTCACAGTTATTATGATCAAAGAGAATAAGTTATTGATCTTAATGCATTCTAATTAACACACTCACTTATTATGATCAAATAGAAATAGTTTTTTTTTATTATGTATCGAATTCATATATGTTAAAGGTTTCACTTTTGATCATTAATTAGTTCTAGCAAACGCGACAAGAAGAAAGCTAGCTATGAGATTTAATTTTGGTAACGGATGCATTGTTAGGGCCAGAAGATCATTTTTCTCATTAATTCCTTTTGAACTATTCAACTTATTTGTATAACTTTATATACTTTAACTTCTGCACATGATTATGCTTGAGGGCTAAACGACATTTTACGAAACCAAGTGCAGATTGGGTAGATTATTGGTCTTGATATATATGGATATAATTTTCTTACGAATTCGACAATTCTCACAAATTATATCAATTATGCTCTTAGTTGTGCTGTACCAAATCAAATTATCTGTGGTGATTTAATATGTCAACAATACTTTTTTGTTATGATTAAAGATTTGTAAAAAAAAATTATGTTATTTAGTTAGGTGTTAGTGACTAGAACCAACTATCCTCTTTTAATGTGATGACTTGTAGGTTAAAACTTTGTTGATGCTCAGAAATTCAAAAGCATCATTAGTTAATTATTAACTTTTAATAGTTTTATGTATTTGAATGATGTTTCTATCTGGGCATGAAGACATTGAATCTATCGAGGATCTTGCACGCCTATCATTTCAAACTACTCCAGTGTACATTGATGTAGATGATGGGAGAACAAGGGTAAGCAAAATATTCTCTTATTTTGTTCACTATATTTTTGAGTTTTCAGTCAGAGTGCACATTTGTAAGTATACATGCATACATTACACACACATGTGTGTATATACACACATTTAATATCATATTATATACATACAAAGACATCCTACTAAGCGTATGTCTTTAGCACTTGAGAATTGATACTCTCAATCTTTTGTTAGATTTGTTGCTTATTTAACTTGTAATAATATGACCTCTGATAAACTGGCTAATTAGCACGAAATCTCTTATTATCTTCAGAGAACTTGCTTCAAATTTGCAAGGTAGTTCCATGCAAGAAGTCTTGGCATAAGTTCTTCAGAAGAAAAAAGAAACAAAATCAAGCTCACTTGCTAAAGATTTAGGCTTCCAGCTACTCTATGATGATATTGATATCACAATGCCAGTAACAAATGTTCAACATGATGATGATAAGCTAGAAGAACTTGTGGTTCGCGAGTTATATCAGGCATTCAAGGAATGGTAAGACGTAGATGGCATTTGTATTTTCATTTGGTATAACCCTCTGTTTGGCTCCTTTTACCTTTTTACTTTTTTTTTTCTGTCCACTCATTGGTTTTTATTCTTCTTTTACCCAGTTTCATATCTTAAACTTTTTATTTTTAGGTGCTAAATATTTGGCTACATGAACAATAAGGAAGGTTAAATTTGTTGTAGATGACTTAAATAATACGGTATTGAAGCTTCCAATGATCTATATGATGGATTGCACATAAAATGACTGTAGTTCACTACTCAAGTCATTAACTAAGGTACTTGATATCCCTTGATTTTGGCTAGTGTATGTATTTGTAAATTCAGTTAAAAGTTTTGATATGTGTATATCATGTTCCATGTTATAGGCATGGGATATCATGTTTACATCTATGAAATGTTTATTACATGTTCATCTCAATGGTTTACTTAGATTTCATGTCTTGTATCTTTATCAGTTCTTAGTAGAACTTTTTTTTTAACAATGGAGACTTATTAGAATTCATCAGTAATTTTATTTATTTCAATATTTTATGCATATTGATGTGGTTTGAATATGTAGAGGGATCTTTACCCATCTCTGCTGTTATATCCAGCAGAAAGGAAGGAAGCATGTCGTTCACACCTTTTACATTGGTAATTTGCTCAGCAACAGAAGTCACACAATATTTACATTGGTAACTTTCTGAATTGGCTAAACTAATTCATTTTTTAAGTTAATTTTTTAAACATTTTATTACTTTATCACCTTCTAATCAAACAATGATTTTCATATATCATTAAAAAGTGAAACAAAATAAAACAGCAGATAATCGTGGAGCCTGAACAACTAGTACTTAATCTAATAGAAGCTGATGCAGATATACTTAATGTCCATTGTGAGCAATCTTCGACCATCCATTTACATTTTACTGTTAATCAAGTGATTTTTCATTTGTAACCATAAGTTTGCTGATGGATCATGGAATATAATTAGTGGTACAGACCATAAGCTTGTTTGGCCAATGACATGATATCCTTTTCATAGTTAACATTAGATGAGCTGTACATAGGATTAAGTTATCCTATTAATCTTTTTTGCTTCTAAATGTTGTTTTGTCTTCATGATCCTTGATTTTCATAATTACAATTAGATAGCAATATGAAATGCTGGATATTACTTGTCAAACTTCTTTCCGCAGTTCATTTTTTTAATGGTAGTTGTAAACGTATGTTTCATTTTGTCTTGTATAGTTGATTCTTTGGAGATAAAGAAAGGTAGATGATTAGCATATATATATATATATATATATATATATATATATATATATATATATATATATAAGTATTTATTATGTAGAGAATGTTTTTGTGTATACATCATACAAATATTCTGGACATAATCAAGAAATACAGAAAGAGCAGTTGCATATGACTTTTCCGGGTTTGGGGCAATATTATATTGAACTAATGGGAACTTCATCATGCAGGTGTTCTTCTTGGGGCAGTCTTATTTGGAGAAAAAAGTGCATCAAGTTCAGCTGATGGGATCAAGAATCATGTGGATGGTAGTTTCTACTTTATAATTTCATATAATTATGATCCATAAAGAAAATAGAAGGTCCTGGTAATAACAATGCACATTTTTTTAAAACAGGGGGAGGGAAATGAAAAGATCCCCTATGATGAGTTTAGTGGACTTCCTGGACTTGATGAATTTGCTCCTCTGAATGAGAGTGATTTATTGGAGACTGAGAAAAATGGGATCTAGTGATGAAGGTTCCTGTAGTTTTGAGGAGTTCCAACTGTTTGAGTCTTCCCTATACAATTTCATTACTTCTGTTATAGACTTCTTTCTGCCACCTGAAAGACTAAAGTTTGGTCTAGTCTTTGAGAGATCATTTTTAGGTGTTATTGGAGATACTAGTGATTTCAATGCAGAGCAGGTTTTAATGGAACCCGGAACACCACATGGATCAAATATCATATCTCAAGTGCGGTCCCATATTCTTTGGATGGAGAAAAGGGTAATTTCGTCTTTTAGAACTAACATTCCATGTTTTGATTCTTCTAATAATTAAATTAGCATATTAATTTTTTGACTTTTATTTGATCAGGTCACAAGAATTATCGGAGAAGGGGTTCATTAGTCTTAAAGAATTATGAAAGGCAAGATGCAATTCTACTTAGTTGGAATTTGATGTTTATAATCTTTGTGTATATCTTTTTAGTTTGTATAGCATTACATTGCATAAGGTGTCCCTTAATAGCAATGTAGTATTAGGTTATATAGTTAGGGAAAACCTCTTAATAACAATGTACAATTAGATCCCCTTAATGTCAATGTATTACAATTTTTTGACATGATGTTATTGAATGAAATTGATTGTTTTGTTATATATTTGTTTACATATTTTTGTATTATGCGTAAATGAGTATCGTAAAGACGTCGTAAATGCATATCGTAAATGGTAACTGAAGTTTATGGCACGCAAATGCGTGTCATCTTCATTTATGACTGGGGCTTCCTTGATACGCATTGCGTGTCATAACAAGTGCGTCTAAGGTTACGATACGCAAATGTGTGTCTTCTTCCTTTATGACAGGGACTTCCTTGATACGCATTGCGTGTCATAACTGCACGTCGTAAATGTGTGTCATAAATGCGCGTCGTAAATGCGTGTCGTAAATAGACGACGCGCAAAAGCGTGTCATCTCTTGTTATGACAGAGCCTTTCTTGACACACATGTGCAAGACGTCTGAGCATTTTACGACATGCATTGCGCGTCGTAAAAGGCTGTTTTCTAGTAGTGTGCCAGGATTTATCTCACTTATTAACAATATTATTTGCGGGATTTTACCCGCGATACATGTCAATGGGTTTTTAGAGTACACCGGGTGAACATATCGTTCACAACACCTAAAGGTTGCGAGCCTGATAGTGTTCCATTAGACTGTCTAGAATAGTCTGTGGTTGTCATCCATACTCTGCCAGATGATGGGGCCAACGCTTGGGTAAAAGGCTTCTCTCATTTTTTACCTCTCACCCTCATCTCATTATCTATATCACTTTTTCATCTCATCCTCCAAATCATTTTTCATCACACACTATCTATTTCATATACCCAAGTTTTACCCATCATATTTGTAGATATAAAATTCATATACAGTTTAGATCTAAAGAAAAAATTTAGATCTGAAAAGAAAATACATATTCGGTTCAGATCTGAAGAAAAAGTTTAGATCTGAAAAGAAAATACATATACGGTTCTGATCTGAAGAAAAAAAAAGGTCTAGATCTAAAATACAAGGTTTAAATCTTTCATCCAGTTTAGATCTCAAAGTATAAAATACATATACAGTTTAGACCTGAAAAAACAAAGTTTAAATCTTTCATCCTGCACAAATCTCAAGTAAACATATAATATGTACACATAGCACGTAATTTATATAAAATACTTCATATCTATGTGTAAGATGAAAGTAACTATGCACTCACTTTTTAAAGTGGTGAATCAGATAGCGCTTCGCTTCTTAAAATAATCTCCTTTGACAAAACAACGATTTTGCTAAAAAGCGGGTTCTGTGTGGGCAGAGTTTCAAATCGAAAAACTCTTTTTCTCGGAGCCTTCAGGCGCTACGGAGCTTTCTTCTAGTGCTAGGGAGGTTTCCTAGGATTCGAGGGTGTTTGGGTGGTTTAGAAAGAGAGAGAGTAGAAAGAGAAAGAAGTGGTGAAATGGTGTGAGAAAGAAGGATGGCTTCGCATCCTATTTATAGTCGGGAGGCCTCGCATTATGTTGGGTGTACCCTCGGTGGTACGATGCGCATAGAGGCATGTATCCGCAATATGGTGGGGCGATATGGCTTGCTTCAGAACCACTCAAAATAAGACCATCGGGCATACCTTCGGTCTACACAGGGCATACTCGGGAACGTGGGGAGCAAGGGAGGGTCCGGATTATGCCACATCATCTCTTCTCGTAACAGCCCACCTCCAAATTCTAAATTACATAACTTTCGCATATGAGCTCTGTTTTCGACGTACTTTATATCCACGCATATGTGGGACCGTACTCTACAACTTTTGTTTAGACTCCATCGGCTAATTTTGACTTTATTTTTAAAGTTATATTTTTAACAGGACGAGACAGGAAAAGTCCGTTAAAAATTCATAACTTCCTCATCCGACATCCGTTTTCATCTGTATTTTTACTGTTGAGCTACTATTAATGAGATCTTCGATTCTCGTTTAGGTCGTGTCGGCTAAAAATCGGTCGATCTAATATTCGAACTTCGGGCTGCATACTACTAAGCTGAAACTTGGAAAAATCTTAACTTCCTCATACGAAGTCAGATTTGGACATTCTTTTTATGCACGCTCTCGGTTTAACGAATACTACGAATTTCGTTTAGATCGCTAAGGCTAAAAAGTATTGTATACTAACCATGTAGGATCATGTCAGAGGTAGGGTCTGTTTGGTATACATAATATACTTTTTGGAAATCCCACTTTAAATACATCACTAAATCTCGCCTAGACATCACTCTTGTAAGTAGATCAATCAATATAATGACTTTGAATCACTGATAAATCTTAATTATAGGTTCAAAATAACGACTATGGCTGTAATTAAAATTCACACTTAATTAAAAGAAGTGTGGCTTAAGTTACAGAGTACACTGATGAAAACTAGGAATTAAGCAGGCAGAACTCTAACTTGAGAGCTTCTACTCACCAACTATCAGACACCATAGGGATTTTCCGACTAAAAACTTAAGGGAGAATGGGCTTAAATTTGAGATAAATAGAGCGATAAACGTTTGAAGGGTGTGAGAATGTTCTAAGATTTGACTTGTATTTATAGTTGAATTTGGACTGCACATCGTGCATATGTCCCCTGCGTGCTTCGTATTTGGTCGGAAGTGATGACATGTTGTTGTCTACGTGGTGTCACGTGTCGCATTTTGGGTGGAGTAACAATGCATGCACCGTGTCGTTGCACGAAGATTTTCCGATTCTAAGAAAAATCATATCTTATTCATATGAGCTCCATTTTCGACGAGTTTTATATCCACGTATAACCATCGACGAGATCTACAACTTTCATTTAGACTTCGTCAGCTAATTTTGATTTTATTTTTAAATTTATATATTTAACAGGCTTATATTGTTAAAGTCCATTATAATTTTATAACTCTCTCGTCTGATGGCCATTCTTGACTGTATTTATATTGTCGGGTTCCTATTAACGAGATCTCTATAAGGTCATACCTTATAATCCAAGGAGTCAAACACATGATACACTGATTTATCAGCGTTAGCATCTACACATTGATAGCGCCAACATATCAAGTTTATCACCGTCTACTTACAGTTTAGTTATTCGATTGTAATTCTTTGTATATTAGGTAATGATATAGAAAATATAGAATATATCACAGATCCAATATCTTTGTGATAAGATCGATCTTACTATAGATTAGACGAAATCCCTTCAATCAAGGGATATACATGTATAGATTAGTATATATATACAACATTAGGCAAACCCTAATCTTGTGGTTGTGGTGGTTACGATTTTGGATTTGTGTCATTCATCTTTGTAACAAACCCATCTTCTTGGTGAAGACAAAACCTCTTTCTTGGTGAAAGAACAATTTAGAGAACTTCTATTTTATTTACTTTATGTTGATTATTTTGCTTAGATTAATTTTAAGTTTGTTATTCATACTTCAAGTGTATCTGATCGATACAAACCTTCAATCTCCGATTCTCATTTAGATTGTTATGGCTTACAATCAATCGATCAAAAAGTCGATATTAGTGTTGCACACTACTACACTGGAATTTAGAAAAATCACAACTTCTTCTTATGAAGTTAGATTTGGATGTTCTCTATATGCATGCTCTTGCTTTAACGATATATATGACTTTTGTTTACGATTTACAATACACTGACTGATTGTGAAACTTCGGAAGTTCATGACTTCTGCATACGATGTCGGATTTGAGTGTGTTTTATATGTACGAGATTCATATTGCAACTCCTACATTTTCCATCAAGATTATTTGTCCTAAATAATCTTCTATTGAGATTTCCATTTCATAGTTAATTGATAAATTACTAAAATGTTTTTATAATATGTAGTCTACGATGTTCACGACTAATAAGATCCTAAATCGACGATTTAAATTATGATTATTGTGTATTTTATCTAGCCCAAAGATACGGGCGTTACAATTATCTCCCCTTAGGAAGATTACGTCCCAAAATCATCGGCAAAACAATGTTAAATAATAATTCTCAATTCTTCTCTCAATCCTCTATTAAGGAGTTTCCTTAGTACTTGTTTCCACATAGTACTATCTTAACCGATTCTTTCGTATTTAAACATGAAATGATGCTTTAGGTTGTTTTAAGACCACTCAATAGCTTTTCGACCTAATTCCATTAACACCTTCACTTAAGTGACTTCTCATAACTATTCTTCCTTCATTAATGATAACAGGGTCCACGAACTTAACAGTTCTGTGTCTCTTTCAAGTTTCGATCTTTTCTGGACTTTAGCAGTTCTTACATTGTCATCAACTTAACTATTAAGGAGATCTGAGAATGGTCTCAGATCTAAATACCTGAAGTTATTCTTTAATAATGGGTCTACAAAAATGTCCTTCATGGACCAATTCCTTACATATGTGATACCTAAGAAGGTATGCTTTTGTCACTCGATCGATTCTGACCTATGTTGTATCATGATTCTACACAACCATGGACACTTGATATTAAGATCTAAGGTGACATCATTCCATTTACTTATAGGCATAGGTAAAGGTTTCAAGTTCCCTCACAATGTTGTTTCCTTACTTTCCAACCAAAACTTCCATTCAAACATGTATTGAAGCTAATAACTCTTGTTTTGCTTAGCTTCAGGTGCTATAACTTCCCTAGATCTTGACGTGGAATCCGAAATCAATTTTCTCGTTACATACACCCAATCCAATCCCATAGTGGATTTGTCTCTATGATTGGTAGGTTACTTTCTCCTCAAAAGAAACCCCTAAATGTATTGATGACTTTATCACTTTCAATATAGTACTGTTACTTGTGTTTAATATGAGTGATCTTTTCACAAGACAAAATCGTAGTTTAATCAAGATCACGATAAGTGCTTACATCGTTCTACCACGATACATAGGTATTAGATGGTAATAGAGGGTTGTAATATTAGCAAAAATGACAGTTACTGAACTCAATATTTACTCTTCCTCCTTTGCAATATGATTAACCTTGTCATACTCTTCTTGATCATAATTAAGGTAAGTGGATACCAACATAATACTAGCGTACTCATTCTTATCCCTTCTATAAAATCATAAATTTTGCAATTTTCCCAACGAGTATCAAACTTTTGGACTTCTGCTGGTGGTGCTCAACTTGCACTCGTATCTTAATTCTTTATTGGACTTTCAGTCCAGATCTTCTAGTCATAAATTCGATATTTATTGGAGGCACCTGGTCCTTGAATTTTTACTACAGACTTAGCCTAAGATGAGGTCTTTACTCTAGCTGTAGTAACAGATCGAATGGTCACATTCTAATGACCATCTATTTAGTGGTGCATGTGATGCACGTTAAAGTTGAGTCTTGTCTTCGAAACTCCTATTATTGAAGATGCCTCCCTTCATTTTCTAATGTGGCACAACCATATTATAGCAATTAGCACTTCTAGAAACCAGTTTATTAGTTTCTAACCAAGGTTGCAATCTTTTTGTCGATTGCCTTGATTTCTTCCTCTGATTTTTTTGACTAGGTTCGGTTATTATACTGGACATGGTTCTCAAAACCAATCGGCTTACTTCACAGATTTATACTATTCATCCTTGGTTCTTTATGACCATCATGGTCCAAATGAAAATTGTCTCCTTATTCATTACCGAAACAAAGGTAATGACATAAATGAACAAACTTGACTCTACTCGCTTCTTGGTTACCTTGCGACTTGTCCTGATCCAAGTGTGAGTCATGTGCTTCCAGTAGTATAGGCATTTACTACATTTCACACTTACTCATACTCGTCCCAAGAATTGTCTCGCGGTTCTCCAAGTCACCATACAAGAACAAAATTATATAGCGACTTAACACATTAAATAGTATAACATAATTAGAGATTTTTATAATTCTATGTCTCTTATATCAGGCTACATACTACAATAATATATATATATATATATATATATATATATATATATATATATATATATGAGGGATGATTACTCCATATCTTGAACTTTATAGGTGGCTTCCAGCCCCCGACTTCATATCTTGAACTTGGATCGATCTTTGCTATCGCATAATGCCCATGACATGGCCTGTTCATGCCACGCCGTGGTGATTGGGTTAATAGAAACTATGATTTACTGATTAATATTTTTGGTTCTGTTTTTGGGTTTGTTTTGTTTGATTTTAGTTGTAAGAATGGAAAAGAGAAGATCTAGTGAGGATAATGTTAATGTGTCAAACTTACACCCGTTTATCAATTTCCACAAAACATGCGACAAGAAATTTTGGAAAAGGTTTAAGAATCGTGTGGGATGGTAACATTCAAGAAATGTTGGGGTTCCTCCTACTATTGATTTGGTTTGGTTCACTCATCGGGGAATAATGAATCATGTGAACCCTTATTTGGATAAAATTTATGCGATATTCAAGAAGCAATTTACAAAGAGCTTTCAGTTGAATTTTATTTCTACAGTTAACTTCGAGGTGAATACAATGGATTTGATGTACCTGGGAGCTATCACATTTAGGCTTGGTGGGTATTATTGGGAATGTAGCCTAGTGTAGTTTGCATGGCGGGTTGGTTTGGATTATGCGTGGGAGCTTAACCCCATGTTGTTTGGGATTGTTATCCTTTTTATTTTTATTGTTATTTTTATGTTTGGTGTGTTTTGTTTAGTTAAACTTCTTATTTGTTTGGTTTGGTGTATTTTTATTTACGATTGTAACCGAATGATTGTGATGTTTTCTGAAATTACCTAGGAAAATTGTTTTATTTTTGGTTATGTATAATAGAGATTAAGTTCGTAGAGATAATATAATATCATAAGAATGAAAGCGTAAAATCAAGAGCCACATCTATGCATAAGTGTGGGGTATGATATGGTCATATTTAACTATATATTTTAGGTCATTATCATAATATATATTTGATTAAAATGTTATATTTTTAGATATATGGTACTTAATATTCTTGAAAATATTCAATTATAGTTAAAATGGGAGCTAGGATGCAAAATGAGGAGAACAGAGCTGAAAAAGACACAAAAAATGATGTTGTTGGCGGCTTGACCTCTCATCAGTGTTTTTGCCATATCTCATGACTCGTAACTCCGATTGACAAGATTCAAAATGATCAGATAACTAGACAACTTTTGTGTTTGGAAAAAATGTGGATTCTCGATAACCACAACGTGGTGATCACCACCAAGACGTGGTAAATTGAATCTTAGTGATTCTTGATGCTGACTTGGAGAATACGGGATAAAGATGAGGACCGCGACGTGGTGTTGTCCAACCATGATGTGGTAGAAAAAATTTGGAAAGTATATATATTTCAGACATTATTTCAATTCCAGAAGGCGAAGGCATGGGGTTGCAATAATTGACGAAGAAAAACCCTTCCAAGAAACCTTTGGGGTCAGATACGAAGCTAGAAAACTAATTGGAGCAAGGATTTGAAAATTCAAGTGCTGTTGTATCGAGATTTCACTTCTGGTTTGCTTGATGATCGAGTTGTGCATTGTTTTGGTGATGTTTTTCTGCTTTAGTTTACTAGAGGTGGTGTAAAAACCTTTACTTTCACAAGATATTGATGAACCCTTGTTGATATGCTTTGATTTTGTTAGTATGATTAATTGATTATCGTTTTTACTTGTGTTCGATTGACTGCTTTAACTTTCATGTTAAAGTTATAATTTTTATAGTTTATTGTTGAGTATTATTAGGATTAGATGATCATTCTGTCTTGATGTACTTGAACCTTATGAATCTATTTAGTATTAGGTTTGTATGACTAGGATTTTGATCATAATCCTAGTGTTAGATAATATTAATCAGTGACTTTGATTGAGTTAGAGAGCATTAGATATACATGTTATGCTTAGATTGATTTTCATGATCATTGACAAGAAATCACTAGATCATATTGTTTATAATGCAAATATATTTAATTATGTGCTCACTAACTGCATGATTATTGTGTTAGTTGTTCATTAAATATTAGTACTAGGAAATCCGATCAAGATAACTAGTCATACTATAATCTGGTAATCAATTCATTAATCCATTGCACTTCTAATAAATCAAACATAAAAACTTGGGGGATTAGTATTATTGTGGAAGTACTTCTTATTTATTGTTCCCATTAAGTTCTTTAGTTTCATTTGATTAATTTATCGTTAAAATTAGTTTAATTTAGTTTACACAAAAAAACACCTTTTACTTTACTATTATAAATTTAATTAATATTTGAACTATTTGATCAAAACTAACGTGTTCCCTGTGTTCGACACCCTTTCTTAACACAACTATATTACTTCACGACTAGGTGCACTGCCTATTTGCGATTAAGACTAGTTGAGATTAGATTGGTCTTTATAAATAAAAAATAGTGCAAATAAAACACATCAAGTTTTTGGTGTCGTTGCCAGGGAACAGTTGCGTTTAGTTTGGATTATTTATTTTGGTGATTAAATTTTGTTTATGGTTAATTTTTAGTTTTTATTTTTACTTTTAAATGAGTATGATTGATGCTATTTTTGAACGTGGGTTGCAGGAACTTGATGATCTATTCAATCCAGAAAAGGATTTGGGGGAGTTGGAGTGATTGCTAACAGAAGACTCACAAGAAGAATAAGAACAAACTGAAATGCAGGAACCACGTCGTGGTGTGGTCATTACCAAGACATGGCCTCCTATTTCAGATTTTTGTTTCAAAGCATGGGGTGATGATTCTAACTTTGGAGAAAGTTTTGATGTGCGATCCATATGTGATGAGTGTCCAACCAGTTCCAACTCTTGTCTACATTCTTGGATGTTATGGATTCAAGCTCGGCAGGCTGGTTTTCGAAACAAAAACTCAAGTTTTATGAATTGCTCCAAATGGATTATTAAGTGCATAGATGGATTGGAATCAATTTTATTAGAAGTTTATTAAGTTGAGAGTCCAGCTTAAGAGTTGAACAAAAAGAAGCTCTTATCGGGAGGCAACTCGACTTTTAAAAGTGCTTTTGATGATTCTTATTTTTGTTTCAAGAGAATAATTAGCTAAGAAATTGATGATGGGCAAAAAATACAAGCATGGCGTAGACTATTACGAGAAGAAGGCAAGAAGTGTGACGCACAAATAAGTATGGCGTATACATTCGTCATAGATTAAACCAAGGAGTCTATTAAGCTTTCAATGTTATATATGGGAATAAGTTGATACGAGGGACTGGTCTAGAAATTAGCTACTTCGAGACTAGTCGAATCATTCAGCGATGAAGAATTAAGAGTTTTCACGAAGACACGACGCGAGCCTAGCTACCTCGAGATGCGACTTTGTATTGCATCACAATTACTTTATTGACATTTGAAGACAACAACGCGCCAATTCTTGATGTGCGTTGTGACGAAAATTGTCTCGCAAGTTCTAGATTTTACAGGAACCCTGTCGTGGCCAACAACTTAACACGAAATGCCAACTCCCTAGTTAATTTTTTAAGCTATGAAGATTAGTCGTCCACCTACGTTTATGCCAAGAGTCCACCAATTTCAGCAAGGATGTTCAGTTCCAGGAGTGTTACAACAGACAAATTCAAGCTAGTATCAACAAGCAATCCACGACAGTCATCCGATCTTGTGACTACATAACCAAGGAAAGTTATTTCCTTTTATCCCTCTTTAATTTTATGTTCTTTTATTGTTTATGCACGCAATGGGTACATTGCATGATTTAAGTGTGGGGTAGGGGTTGAATTTAGGAATGCAAGCTTAGTGATAAAAATTGGAAAAAAAAGACTAGGATTTAATATATATATATATATATATATATATATATATATATATATATATATATATATATATATATATATATATATAAGAATGATTTGCAATAATAATCTAAAAATTGAATCTAGTTAAAAAAATGTTATGATGAAATCTAGGTTGCTAGTGTTGTGTGGGACAATCCGATGCGAGTTTCAATGTTTATTTGAGCCAATAGACGTTATATTGTATTTGTGGTTTCCCTATCCTAGTGAAATCATGGACAAATATACCATCTTGCTTAGTTTGTAGGCCATAATATGTGTAGCATAATGTACCAAAAATGTATCCAAGAGAGCTTATGTAGTCATTGCACTTAGACTAATACCTCTAACCAATAAGTGTTGAAGTTAAGTTTCCTTGCTTAAGCATATGTTTTTTTTAGGATTTTTAGTTTTGAGCGAAAAAAGTGAGAAAAAAAAACAACAGTGAGAAAAAGAAAAAAGAAAAAAAGGAAAAAAAAAGGTGCAAAAGTTGAAAGAATAAGAGTCTACAAAACTATGAAGATCAAGAAATATAAAGAAAAGTTCAAAATTTGAAGAGTTAAGAATAAGGAAATTTGCCAAGTTATGATTACTGTAATTTTTCTTTCTATGATATTTTTCCATATGTATGCTTGGGGGCTTAACCAAAAATTACCTTGAGGTTAAGAAAGATTTTTGGAGATATATTCGTAGGGATGCATTAAATGAATGTTGTTCAAAAGAAGTGGGAAAGTGTTTACGAAGATTGTGAGTATTTAGGATTGGGGAAGTTCTTAGGAAAATATAGACAAAAATACATGCATTGGGGTCTTAACGTAACAGAGAGGTTCAAAATGGATTGTCTTGTGTGGTGTTAGTAGCTAGGGTTTTGATGTGATACCAATAAAACCATTTTTGCTTGAGGGCGATCAAAAGATAATTGTGGGGTATTTTGATATGGCCAGATTTAACTATATATTTTAGGCCATTATCTTAATATATTTGATTAAAATGTTATATTTTTAGATATATGATACTTAATATGCTTGAAATGTTCAATTATAGTTAAAATGGGAGCTGGGATGCAAAAGTAGGAGAACACAGCTGAAAAAGACACAAAAAGGATGTTACTAGCAACTTGACCCCTTGTTAGTGTTTTGTCCATATCTCATGACTCGCAACTCCGATCGACGAGATTCAAAATGATTTGAAAACTAGACAAAATTCTAGACATATTTGATGTTTGGATAAAATGTTGGTTCTCGATAACCACGACATGGTGATTGGAATCTTCATGATTCTTGATGTTAACTTAGAGAATACAGGATAAACACGAGGATCACGACGTTATGGTGTCCACCCATGACGTGGTGGCCAGAATTTTGCAAATATATATATATTCTATACATTAGGTTGATTCCAGAAGGTGGAGGCCTTAGGGTTGTGATAATTGACAAAGAAAAACCCTTCCAAGAAACCTTTGGGGTCGGATTCGAAGCTAGAAAGCTAATTGGAGCAAGGATTGGAATATTCAACCATTATGGTATCGAGGTTTCACTTCTGGTTTGCTTGATGATCGAATCTTGCATTATTTTGGTGAAGTTTTCTACTTTAGTGTATTGACTATTGTGACATCCCCAAAATCTCGGCCAGAAAAGACCGGTTTCATTTATGCTTTTTAAACATTTTCAGAGTAAATTCTTTTGATTTAAAAGAGTTGCAGAATTTGTTCCCAGAAACAAAACATGATAAAATAGATTTTTATCAAAACATTTCATAAAGAAGTATAATTTCATTTCATAATCAAAACTCGGGATGTCATGTTCCGATACAGACCATAAAGCATAAACGATAACATTACAAGTCATTCAACAAATATATACATATATAGACTTGTAAACAAAGCAACTTGATGATTCATCCATCTTATGCCCTTGTGCCACTTCCTGTAATACAAATAAACTGAGTGCGTCATGCTTGGGAGCCTGGTGAGCATATAGGGTTTTCAACCCGCAATAAATAATTATATTTATATTTTACCAACCAACAATAACCCGATTACCCATTCCCGTTATCCTCACTTTACGTCCCTAAAACAACATCTATCTCAAGGGACCTAATCTAGGATTTTCATCGGGGCGGACATTACTACAGAGGGGCTTCCTCAACAATAAGTGTCCTAAAGGCAACTATGTGGGGGATAGAGTACACCGGTGAACACATCGTTCACAACACCTGCAGGTTATGAGCCTGCTAGTGTTCCACAGGACTTTCTAGAAAGAGTCTGTGGTCGTTATCCATACTCTGCTGAATAACTAGATCAACAACAACAACATCGAGGCCTCTCATCTGTTTATCACACATCAACTATCTACCCATGTTCTACACAAAATATTAGTAGATTAAAATATATATTTTTATACATAGTTTAAAACTTGTATAGCATTCTTATTCAATACATATTTCAAACAACAGATGAGACACATACACATAATACGTATTTCATAGATACTAAATCATATCTATGAGATAGAAGAAAGTGAATATACATTCACACATATAACAACAAAATATACACATAACACGTATTTCGTATAAAATACTTCATAATTATGTGTTAGAAGAAGGTAACTACACACTCACCTGATCAGAAGATGATCAGACAACACTACGACTTGTAGAAGTAGTATTCTTCGGTAGATCTGGAAGATCTTCACAAAAACCGGGCTCTTCGCGGCCAGAGCTTCGGCTCGGGAATCTCACTTCTCGGGATCTTTGGGACTTCAGAACTTGCTTCAGGAATCGGGAATGATACCGGGGCTTCGGGATATGATTGGCACGCAAAACGATGCAAAACTTAGAGAGAAATGAAAAAATGGCAAAAGAATCGGCTGATCTCGGTTTCTATTTATAGGCTGCTGGGTCTGGGATTACGTTGGGCGTAACTCCAAGTACGTTGGGCGTACTCAGTAAGTTGGGCGTAATCTTGGTTATGCTGGGCGTACTTTGACGTCACTGTATGCGTCATTTGGTGGCACTTGAATATTGGTCAGGCAAGTTGCACTCATCCGAGTACGCTGGGCGTACTCAAATTACACTCGATGTAATTTGACTTGTCAAACTTCTGAATTGCGTAACTTTTGCATACGAGCTCCGTTTTCGACGTTCTTTATATCCACGCATAGGTGAGACCATAATCTACAACTTTCATTTAGACTCCTTTGGCTAATTTTGAATTTTATTTTTATTATTTATTTTTAGTAGGCCGGGACAGAAAAACTTTGTTAGAAATTCATAACTTCTTCGTCTAACGTCCGTTTTTGTCTGTCTTTTCACTAATGCACTACTATCAACGAGATCGTCCATTCTCGTTTAGATTGTTTCGGCTAAAACTCGCTCGATCTCAATTCGAACTTTTGGGCTGTCTACAGCTAAGCTGAAACTTCGAAAAATTATGACTTCTTCATACAAAGTCAGATTAAGGCGTTCTTTTTATGCACGCTCTCGGTTCAACATTATCTAGGTCTTTCGTGTTGATCACTAAGGCTAAATATCACTCCTTCGTAAATTCACTATTTACGTCACTCTGTGCCACACCGGTTTTGTCGCGAAACTTCGACAGGTCATAACTTCTTCGTTATAACTCAGATTTCAGCATTTTTTATATATTCTGAAACCTTTTTTCAACCACTACAACATTATCCATAGATATCGACTTTATCTCACATTTCATTTTGACGCTTATTTTTATTCTTAATTCAATTAAGACACACAATTAAGCACAAAACACATAATACTCAAATAATACATTCTTATTATTTCAAATGGTTTACAAAGGTTAACCTAGACTATTACATTGCTATTAATGATAAGCCCAGAAACACGGGCGTTACAATTCTCTCCACCTTAAAATGATTTCGTCCCCGGAATCACACATTGACAAACAAATGCGGGTAGCGACTCATCATGTCACTCTCCGTCTTCCAGGTGAGATTCGGCCCATTCGTGTGTTTCCATCGGACAAGAACTAATTCAACCATCTTTCGTTGCAACTTCTTAGTCTTTCGGTCAACGATTGCCTCTGGTTCTTCAATCAACCTTTTGTTCTCATCGATTCTCAACTCCGAAAGTGGAATCATGTCGGGAACTTATCCCGTGAATTTCCTCAAGTAACACACATGAAAAGTGTTTTGAATTCCATTCAGTTCTTCGAGTAATTCGAGCTTGTAAGCTTGGTTCCCAATCCTCTGAAGAACTTTAAATGGTCCAATAAACCTTGGACTTAATTTTCCTCTTTTACCAAATCTTATAAGTCCCTTCCACGGCAAGACTTTAAGCAAAACCAAATCTCCAACTTCAAAAGTCATTGGTCTTCACTTGTTGCCAGCGTAAACTACTTTTCCTCAGCCTCAAACCAACAAGACGGTGTACGACACTTTTGTCCGTACAAAGCATGATAAGGGGCCATCTTAATGCTCGAGTGCAAACTATTATTTTAGGAAAATTCCACCAAAGGTAAATGTTCATCCCAATTACCTTGGAATTCCAGGGTACATGCTCTCAGCATATCTTCAAGTGTTTGTATCGTCCGTTCGCTCTGACCATCAGTTTGTGGATGGTAAGCTGTACTAAAACACAACCTGGTACCCAATTCCTCTTGTAGACTTTTCCAAAATCGTGAGGTGAAACGGCTGTCACGATCTGACAAAATCGTTAATGGGACACCGTGAATCCTCACTATTTCCTTCACGTAAGAATTCACAAGCTTTTCCATAGACCATTTATCATTGGCTGCTATGAAATGCGCACTCTTAGTGAATCAATCAACAACCACCCAAATCATGTCGTGACCACTTTTCGTTCTGGGCAGTTTAGTGACAAAATCCATAGCAATGTCTTCCCACTTACCCATAGGCACATGCAATGGTTCTAAACTCCAGTACGGTTTCTGATGTTGTGTCTTTACCCTCGCTCAAGTCACACACTCGGCCACATACATTGCAACATCAAGCTTCATCGTCGGCCACCAGTAGTAGGGTTTCAGGTCCCTATACATTCTAGTGCTACCGGGATGAATCGAGTACATGGTCTTATGAGCTTCTTCCATCAAAAGATCTCTGACTCCTTCTATCTTACGTATCCAAATCCGATCTTGGAACACCTTTAGTCCATGACTGTATATACCGAACACCAACATCTTGCTCAAACGTTCCTCCTTTCGGTCATTCTTCTCAGAAGCTTCCTCTTGAGCTTTCTTTATACTTTCCACAATTTTCGAGACAAATTCAATTCTCAACACTCTTGGCCTTTTTCTTTCAAGATTGACTTTCCGACTGAGAGCATCAGCAACAACATTAGCTTTATCGGGGTGGTAAAGTATCTCACAGTCGTAGTCTTTTAAGTAATTCTAGCCAGCGTCGTTGCCTCATATTCAATTCTTTCTGATTAAAGAGATATTGGAGACTCTTATGATCAGTGAAAAGTTTGCACTTCGTGCCATAGAGGTAATGCCTCCATATTTTCAGAGCGAAAACTACCGCTGCCAACTCCAAATCATGAGTTGGGTAATTCTTTTCATGCTCCTTCAGCTGTCGAGACGTCTTCAACTCCATCGAGTAGAGATAAAATCGGTGCCTCGCATAACTTCTTCTTTAGCTTCTCGAATGCTTCTTTATGCTTATCACTCCAAGCATAAGTAGGTCCTTTGTGGGTCAAAGCTATCAATGGACTAGCGATCGAAGAAAAGCCTTGGACAAACCTTCTGTAATATCCGGCTAATCCCAAAAAGCTTCGGATCTCCGTGGGACTTTTTGGTTGTTCTCACTTCATTATAGCTTCAATCTTTGCTGGATAAACAATTATACCTTCTTGGTTGACCACGTGACCCAAGAATTGGACTTCTTGAATCCAAAAATCACATTTGGAGAACTTTGCATACAGCTTCTCCTTCTTCAAGACTTCTAACACTTCTCGCAAGTGTCGGCCATGCTCCTCTTGGCTTTTTGAGTAAATCAGAATGTCATCTATGAACACTATCACAGATTTATCAAGGAACGGATTACAAACCCTATTCATTCAATCCATGAATGCTACTGGAGCATTGGTTAGTCCAAACAACATAACCAAAAACTCGTAGTGTCTATATCGTGTTCTGAATGCAGTCTTCTCTATATCCTACTCTCTTACTTTTAGTTGATGATATCCTGACCTCAGGTCGATCTTTGAAAAATAACTTGAACCTTGTAGTTGATCGAACAAGTCATCAATCCTCGGCAACGGATATCTATTCTTTATCGTTGCCTTGTTCAGCTCTCTGTAATCGATGCACATTCTCATACTTCCATCTTTCTTCTTCATGAATAACACCAGAGCTCCCCAGGGCGATGAACTAGGTCTAATGAACCTTTGTCCAATAACTCCTGAAGTTGCATCATTAGTTACTTCATCTTTGTCGGTGCTAGTTGGTAAGGTGCTTTTGCTATTGGCGTCGTCCCTGGTAACAAGTCTATTCTAAACTCCACTTGTTTATCAGGCGGTAATCCGGGAAGATCTTCAGGAAATACTTCCGGATAATCACACACGACAGGAATGCTCCGCATCTCCTTTTTCTCCTTCTTAGCATCGATCACGAATGCCAAATATGATGTACATCCTTTGGCCAAACACTTTCTGGATTTCATTAGAGAAATGATCCTAGAATTTACTCTGCATTTGTCCCCATACACCATAAATGACTCTTTCCCTGGCGGGTTTACTTTGACTATCTTCTTTCTGCACAATATCTTGGCGTCATTAGCGCTAAGCCAATCCATTCCCAAAACGATGTCGAAACCGTTAAGTTCGATAGGCAATAATTCCTCGTGGAACTTATTCCTATTCAAATCAATTAAGATGTTTTTCATACGATGGCTAACAGGTACAAACTAGCCACTAGCAACTTCGACTAATAAAGCATTATCTAGTCTATCGACATGCAAAGCTAGTTTTCTACCAAATTTATGCGAAATAAAGGAGTAGTTGGCTCCAGAATCAAATAAAATTTGGGCAGGCAATTTGTTTACGAGAAAGGTACCTGAAGCGACATCAGCTTCATCTTTAGCAGCTTCCAGTGTCATCTGGAATGATCTCGCCTTCGGCTTTGGCGGAATGTTGGGTCTTGTTGCCTCTTTCTTTTTCGGACAATCCCTCTAGATGTGCCCCTCCTCACCACAACCATAACAGACTTTCTTGGTGAGGGTGCATTCGTTGGCATAATGCCCTGGCTTTCCACATTTGAAGCATGTGGCTTCCCCGCCACACTTCCCATGATGCTTCTTCTTGCATTTTTCGCACCATTTCGCTTCGCCTCCTCCACCTCCTCTCGAACTAGACTTCGAGAATTTACCCTTTTTGCTGGACCCCGAGGGTCCATCGCTTTTCCTCTTTTCACCAACCTCTGACCTCTCCAGACCTTTCTCCCTGATCCGGGTCTCAACATTTCTAGCAACCCAGATGGCGGCTTTCAATGTGGTTTCTCCTTTCGTAAAGTCCCTAGAACTTGTTGCAGATGATCGCCAAGCTCTTTCTTACTTCGGGAGTAGATCAGGATGTCGTCAATGAAAACGATGACGAACTGATCTAAGTAAGGTCGGCATACTCTATTCACCAGATCCATGAAGACTGCGGGCGCATTGGTCAATCCGAATGGCATCACCACGAACTCGTAGTGTCCGTAACGAGTTCGGAAGGCTGTCTTCGGTACATCCTCTTCTAGCACTCGTAGCTGGTGATATCCGGATCTCAGATCAATCTTGGAAAAATAGTTCGCCCCTTGCAGTTGGTCGAATAGATCATCTATGCGTGGCAGAGGATAACGATTCTTGACCGTCAGTTTGTTGAGTTCTCTGTAGTCGATACACATACGAAATGATCCATCTTTCTTCTTAACAAACAAGACTGGTGCTCCCCAAGGTGAGAAACTTGGTCTTATAAAGCCCTTGCTGAGCAGTTCGTTAAGTTGACCGGAGAGTTCCTGCATCTCAGCTGGTGCTAAACGGTAGGGCGACTTGGCTACTGGGGTAGCTCCTGGGACTAAGTCGATTCTGAACTCGACCTGTCGTTGCGGAGGTAGCCCGTGTAGTTCTTCTGGGAAAATGTCGGGGAAGTCGCTCACTATAGGGATGTTCTTTAGTTCTTTCGTTTCTAGATTCGTGTCGACGACGTGAGCAAGGAATGCGTGGTATTCTTTACGCAGATATTTCTGTGCTTGAATACTTGATATAATGCGAAGACTCGCACCAGGTTTGTCGCCGTAGACTATAAGAGTTTCATTAGACGGGAGGTTTAGACGGACTGCTTTCTCGTAGCACATGATGTCGGCGCGATGAAGACTTAACCAATCCATGCCGATAATAACGTCGAAACTTTTTATTGAGACCGGCATAAGGTCGATTGGGAATGAATGGTTATCTAAAGTTAGGATACAGCCTAAGTATATGCTACTCGTACTTTCAGTTTTTCCATTAGCCATTTCTACTGTGAATAGTTCTTTGAGTACGTGCGGTGGTTGATTAAGCATGCGAGCAAATTTATGGTTTACGAAGCTTCGCTCCGCTCCACTATCGAACAGAATGCATGCATAGGAGTTATCGAGGAGGAACGTACCAGTCACCACGGTCGGGTCAGCAACTGCTTCCCCGTGGCCTATAGCTAGTACCCTTCCTGCTCCACCAACATTCTTTGCTTTGGGGCAGTCCCTCTTATAGTGGCCTGCTTCGCCACATCCATAGCAAGTTGGGCTCGCGCCAGAGCCAAGGACTTGGTTGATAGGTTGTGCCGGGAACTTACAGAAATGGACGGTGTGTCCTTTTCTGTTGCAGTTTGAGCCCTGCATTTCACGGCAGGCGCCGTTGTGGTGGAAGTTGCACTTGTTGCACTTCGGCAAACTTCCAGCATACTGCTTCCCCGGAGCAGTAACAGCAGTAGGGGTTACCGCGGCATGTACGGCCACGATTTGCTGCCTCTTGGCAACTCGTTGTTTCTTCTTCTCATCCCAGAATTTCTGCTTAGTGTCAGCGGGTTTGGAGGGTTCTGGGATGGCTAGGGTGGTTGTGGTTACAGGGGTTTTGACTCCATGGTCAATGATTCTTTGTGCCAAACGCTTGGCACTGTCGATGGTAGCGGGGTTCGATGCTAAGACATTCCCCCTGGTACGGAGGCACTAGTCCCCATATGTACCGTTCGATCTTTTTCCCCTCAGTGGGAACCATATTGGGGCAGAGGGCCACCAGTTCGCTAAATTGGGCAGTGTAAGCGATCACATTGGTGCCCTTCATGGTCAGGTTCCAGAGTTCATGTTCCAACTTTTGGATTTCACCCCTCGGGCAGTATTCCTCAGTCATGAGGTCCTTCATCATTTCCCAGCCAATGTCGTTAGCCACGACGAGTGTTAGGGCTTTAACGTGGATTTCAACACTACTACGATAAGAACATTTGGAAAGTACGGGTCGCCGTGATGGAATCCAGCCATGATATCTATGCGAGAAAAGGGATATAAGAATCTTTTATAAATAGGCGTACTAAACTAAGATAATTATAAGATGATCTTCATCAGTTATGTCAATACTTGTGTAGTGTATACCAGTTATATGAAATTAGAGTAGGATAGCCATTCGAATAAGTGGCCCTAACTCCAAATCCACAACCAAACAAGGAACAGGAAGTGAGGCAAAGGTCACAGATTCTGAGTCTATAACACCTAAATTTCATATAACCTTAGCGTATACACTTAACAATTATTGACCTACTTGATAGAGACCTTATTAGTTCTCAGGTATGTAATTATAGTAACCCAAAATACTCCTATAGTATTTTAGACTTATGTTCTGTTCCAATGTTCTTATCGTAGTAGTGTTGGTAAGTTTTTAGACTTGTTAACATATCACAACCATTCTAGGGCATATGCTAATCACTCCTCGGACCAGCATAGTTGATCAGGCTATGCCATTCCCAAGACTGGCCATACGTCCCCGAGCTTACCTGTGATATCTAACAATCGTAATACTTTTGTTCTTGTCGTTGTGACACTGATTTTAGTATGAATGCAGACTAGTATACTTAATTAAATATTTTCATATTTAAAGTATAGACTCTTGGTCAGAGTGTTTTAATCCCTTTTGGGTTTATAGTTTAGTATATCTTTTATGGGTTGATATACTTGATTCACTATAAACAATGCTCTGATACCAATCTATCACACCCCAAAACCAAGAACGGCGGAAACGTTCTGGCGCGGAGGACGTCATGTATAGTATCACAACACAGTAAATATAAATAAGCAAACAACATCATCCATTGCATTAAATATATAATTTTAATACAAGCGTGTTCTGTACAGTTACAGACACCAAAATAATGTAAGTCAAAATAATAAGATGAGTCTTGAATACGCTCCATCTTCTCAAAAGCTGGCCTCGATACCTGTCTACTGATGACCTGAGAATACAAGTTATTTTTAAAGAGTTTATCAACATTAAGCTGGTGAGTTCATAAGTATTTTAGTGTCAATGTTTGTTGTCAAAAACGTTTGAACCTGTCTCAATGTATAAGTTTGTAAAAATGTAAGTAAGTATTTGAAAGTGTTTGTAAAGGCTTGAATCTCTCAGAAAATCCTATATTTTCTATTAAAGAAACCTTCTACCAAGGCTTAACTGTTTTGTATACTCGTTTGTTGTAAAAGTGTGTAATTTCCCAAGTATAACTATCATTTAATAAAATATAGTTTGTACATTAATGCTCAAGTGAGGTTATCACTAAAATATATAATGGGTAAATCATTGTAGTACTGTAGTTTTGTATAATAGGAACTACTGCTGTACTAACTACCTTAAACCGGATTTATATTAAGGTATAATGTGATAAATTGCACCATGCTATCGACTGGTAACAACGACATAATGAATGGTCGTAACAAAGAAATGACGTTTGGCACCCGCAGACCTGCAGGTCCAGCTGTAGCTAGCAGCAAGGTGTAGGATAGTCAATCCAGTATAGATCTATACGCAAACTCACGCTCTCCCTCCAAGAGAATTCTGGCTACAACTCGGGCCATGACATTTAAGGCATGCTCCGACACAGTGGATCACAATTGTTAACGTGTTCATGTATATGTGATGTTTCTCGTTCTAGTATAATTGTATATGTTCTCCTTCTAGTATAGATGTATATGTCCTGTTTCTTGTATAGATGTATATGTTCATGTTTCTAGTATAGATGTATATGTTCATGTTTCTAGTATAGCTGTATATGTTCATGTTTCTAGTATAGCTGTATATGTTCATGTTTCTAGTATAGCTGTATATGTACTCATAGTATAGTTGTATATGTACGATCCCGTGTTACCCCGATGGTAACTAACTAATGATGTGTCTAGTACGTATGAATATGGGAGTACTTTTATGTCTATATATGTATATTTGATATATAATTAATATTGAATCGACCTTCGGATGGTCATCCGAAATCCCACCAGACCACATCCAAATCGAGGAAAAGGAAATAGGGCGGATGGCATTCCTAAGCCCTTTAAACATTATTTATATATCTATACATATATGGGCATGCAATTTATAAGAAGTAAAATCATAAATAAGATTTTATAAGACATTTGAACCATAAATATTATTTCAAGAAAAGATCGACTTGATGTCAATCTATAAAACAATTTGAAGGCATAAGTTTGATAAAACAGTATAAGTAATTGGAACATTTGTTTGAATCACAGTTGTAAATAAGTTTGAAAAGTAAAAGAGTTTGTAAAACATTTTGAAGTAAAACAATTTGATAAACAATTTGAACAGTGGTAAAATCATTGGTTTCCTAGTTATTAATCACATGTGATTCAATGCAATCACATGTGATTGAAGCAATAACTATCAGTGTTTGACTTGTATCCCCCCATAAAGTATTTAAAACATTTAAAATCATTTCAAAGGTTGATTAAAGGGGTATGAACTCACTTGTGGTGAGCTGTTCGTATTGCAGTGTCGGATACCGTGCTAGGTGGCAAACGGAGACTTGTTTACACGCACGAGCCTAGTTATCATATAATAATCATATATATAACTAATTAGCCAAATAATAACTTAACAAATAAGTTAAGACACTTAGGAACATGTAAAACACTTTGCATAAGTGTTATAGGTCCTAAGGGTTGCATCTAAGTCGATACGGGACAAGGCAAAGGGGTTTGAAGCACCAAATGACCTTGTATAATAGTTCACCACCCAACAAACCCCACCTTTGGAGTTTACGGCCATGAACCCATGAGTTTACGGCCGTGAACTCCCCACTTGGTGGTTTTGGGTGTTTTGAAGTGCTATCTTAATCCTAGAATTAGCCTAGCATGGTTGGAATAATCCTTGAAGTAGTTTAAGACCCTAGAATGCTCCATAGAGGAGTTTACGGCCTAATGACCATATCCCCTAGAGTTTACGGCTGTAAACTCCTATGGGGTGTTGGTTTTTAATTCATTTGAGGCACTTGCACATGTAGGATAGCTTCCATGTTTTTATCTAAGGCTACAGGGGACAAGAGGCACACATTTGTGCCTTCACTTGGAGTTTACGGCCCAAGTGATGTTCCTTGGCCGTAAACTCCCTTTTATGGATGATTTTGATGTAGTTTATTCCCCATTCTAGTCCTATGTATTCAAGGGTAATTGTCTTAAGGCCTTAGGGGTGTTTGTGGTACATTTTGCCCTAGAAAAAGAGGTTTACGGCCCAAGAGATATTCTTGGCCGTAAACTCCTATATCTTGTGGTTCTTGATTGCTTTCTAGTCTCTAAAGATCATACATTAAGTCCCTAACTAGATGTCTATCAAGGAAATGGGACTAGGTAGCCTTAAAGCTCCATTTTGGAGTTTACTCCCCAAGAACGTTCTTGGGCGGTAAACTCCCGGATCTTGCATTTTAGACATGTAATCTATGTTATAAAGCATATAACAAGTAATAAAACACATCTAGGAAAGTAGACTCACAATCTGGGATGAAAACCCGAAGATCCGTCAGAGAGAAAATGGCTTTTCTCTAGTTGGAATTGTGAATAATGAATTAATTAATTCAAAAATCTATTTATAGTCCTGAAATATTTTGGCAGAAAATATTTTTATTCCGGAGATTGGACTATGACATTATGAAACTTGGAATGTTCAAGTTTCACCAATCCAGGAGCATCCACTCTCCTAATATCTCCTGAAACATAAACCCTAATGTACACAAACTTGTTCGGAAAAGCGTGAAAATCACTGAAACTGGACTGGCTTCTATTGAATAGATATTGTTCGTACAAATGGAAATTTCGGGTTGTCACACATTGTCTCCATTTCGGAGATCTAGTCCATAACTTGCACCGGCGTCGGGCTTCCCGATAGACATGGTGGTTTGGATGCCATGAAATCCTTATACTTACACCCACGCCCATCATTTCCTCCATATTGGTTGTTGTGTCTAACCATCGGTGGGTCGTCTTGACCAATGATCCCACTAAAGTTTCCTCCTTCAGACTGCCCTCCATTCTCCTCGGGCTCTTCCGCTTGAATTGACGGCTCTTCACGATTTTGCCTAAGCAGACGTCTTGTTTCTTCCATCTGACGATCCAACTAATGGGTTTTGAGCATTCTAACACTTCCTAAGTGTACATGCAACCCTAATAACCTTGATCTATGTTTTCTCTATATACATGCAAATTTCTTTTACAAGGTTATTTCCTAACTAGCATGGCATGGGGAATATATAAAACTTAAAACTAGTAGAAATACATACCTTGTTGTTGCTTGGATTCCTTCAAGACTTTGTGAGCCTAGCACCCCAAATGTTGTGCCTCAAATGCTTCACACAACACCACAAACTTGGAATAACTTGAGAGAACATCACTTAGCCTCAAAAATCGGTTATGCCCTCTTATGAATATACTAGTGCCGATTTTGCATGCTATAGGGTTTCTTTTATAGTGTGTCATAATTAGGAGTTACAAATGTAAACCCTAATTGTCATGACTCTTCATTTCTCATGACCCATGGGTTTGTAACTCCCATGGACTATCCATGGAGCTCCATATTGTTATAAGCAAACCCATAAACGATGGATCATTAATCCACCATAAAAGAATTGACGATTGTCATAATCAACCCTATATATTTAATTAGTCTCACTTTGATCACCAAATTAATACTAGATTAAGACTTGATCAATACTAATCAAATAATACTATTATTAATATATTAGAACTTATAATATATTAATAATCACAAGTGTACTTTCTCTCATTTTGTCTATCCAAGTATTGCAATGCCATGCAACCCAAATGGACCATGTCGGGTCGGGTCAAGTACATACCGAATAAAGTTATGGACTTAGACACTATATCCAACACTCTCCCACTTGGATAAGTCTAATAACTTATATTTGCAAATATGACTTCAAAATCCGACTAGCAATCGTAGCTCTTTCAAAGTCTCTCGGAACTGAGATGATGATGATATGCCATTTAAGATAAGTGATCATATAATCCTCTGTTCTCATGATATCAGTCGGACAAACACATGGAACATGGGCTTACTTATTGTCCAACATTTGTTTCTCGATCTCTGATTTGTTTCGACATAGAACAAAATTGAACACATCAATTAGGTTCTGACCGGGCCCGGTACATTGGTCAAAACCAAATCATCGAGGGGCCCAGATATCGCTTCTATTTCTAGAAGGAATAGATAAAGTTCGACTGATATGCTTGTACTAACTACTTGTCGAATTATTCACAAAGGCACATTTTATAACATCGAGTTATCAATGCATTTTCATACAGTCAATGAATAACCAACTCATAGTCAACAACTCATATCTCTAGGTTTGAAGATTTATATGATATTACCGTCTCACGATCACTCAAGATAAATTCCATGAAGTAATGCAAGTGAGCGTGGGTTGAATCCAATATTCAGCCCTTATGAGTACTCATGAATGTTGTAGCAACCATTGCATTGTCTAAAGCACTTTAGAAAAATCATACAAGCCAAATTCATGATAGTCTTGATTCATATCTACTTCCAACATATGACTGACTGTGGATGGTTTGAATAATATGATATATACCATAACATAATTATTCTGGAAGTCAAAGCATGCAAAGTGAAACACAAGAATAATACTAATCTTATATGGCCCCAACACTTTGAGTGTAAATAAAAAACACCTTTTATTTAAGCACCATATTGACTACTCATTATTTATGTTTCGATTAATCAACTTTATGCTTGAATTAAAACATTAGTTGTCCCATGCTCCAAGCATGTACACTATGTTTTTCCAAACAACATTATGCCATACTCCAAGTATGCATACTATGTTTACATATGGTCCTCTCTTTGTGAAATAGATCAATTGAAAATATTCCAATGATGCTCATTTCACAATTCCAATCCTTGTTGTAAATGCAAGAATACCAAACTCTTGCCGTTTATTGTAATATGTTAGATTCTAAACTTATATGCAATGATCCCCTTGTAATGACTATGCACATAAGTCACAAAGACTCTGCAACAGACATTACAAAGTATTCCAATGGAAAAAAATTCCATGGAAATGAAGTCTCAAAATTCAAAGTACATTCCTTTGAACATCCTTCTTAGCATTAAGTTCTTTAATCTTACACAGATTCAAAGAATAACTTCCACCTATGGAGACAATTCCATATTACCATTTTGACCATCACTTCTGAAAAAGAGTTGCCTCTTTTCAAAATATGTCAATATGGTCCTTACTATATACTTCTAATTCTCCATGAGCAACCAATCTTTGGTAAACCTCAAATTGTCCTCGACAATTTTGATTAATCATTTTAGTCATTTCCAGTTGTATTCCTTTTTCCATCTTAATGCCCTAGGCATTTGGAAAATTTAGAATTGATGAATATTATAGCACATGTAATCAAACCTATACCCAAAGCATATGGGACATGATTTATGCTATAAAATTTTTTACTTGCCATGTTTTCATAATTCGAACTATGAAGAGGGATGCCGTAATCATAATCGAATTTTAAGAACGCAACATATATAGAATTTCCTTATGTTGAACCATTCCAGCATAACATTCATATATATTCTTGACTAAACTAGATTAAATTCTCAATCTAAGCTTGTAGAATTGGAGTGAAGTATAAATCCTCTCCCTTAATTATAGCAAAACAACTTTTTCAAGGCGAATTGAAACTTTTGTTTTCTATAATTAATATTGCTGACTTGCAACACTTAACATAATAATCATGCTCCCACTAGCATAATGATTATTATCTTACTAGCATAACACTTATGCTCCCACTAGGTTTGACATGTGTCCAGAGATCAGGTGGACTTTTAAAACCAGCACTTTATTGGCTTTTCTACCAAAGTTCAAATTTCTGATACGCAATTTCTTTGATAAGACTTTATCAAAACCATAGACCTTTCCTTAGATAGCTTACTTGTGTGTCTAAACAATTATGTAGAGGGGTGTCGTAATCATAATGTTTAGACCTTTTGTCATTCTCACAATTGCTATCTACTCAAAATCTACTTAGTGAAAGAGTTTCCTTACCATCATTTTCATGAATCGAAGAGAAATCTTATGACACTTAGATTTTTATGGTGTATGTGTTCCTATCCATGTGAATTTGTCATAACAATAATCACAAGACAAGGTTAGTGATAAATCCAAACTCATATAGACTGAACTTGTTCAATCTTAATTTCTTGCCACCTGGTAGCACAATGCCCACCATTGCTTCCGGGTTGTTATGCAAACAATTGAGAACTCATAGAACTCACAAGCATAATCAACTTTTAACTGGAATAGAAACAGAAATAAGAATATGTCAACACGATAGGTTACAAACCTCAAGTCGTGGGCTAGTGATTAACAAAACTCTTGATTAGTTCTTGAAACTATTTCAGAATCTTTTAGACTCCCACTGTCCTCTTGACATATAAGACTTCTCTTTGTCAAGAACCATTCCTAGACAATACAAATAATCAAGAGCTAGCGCCGATTCTTATCAAGTTAAACACTTCTCACTATTGGTCTTAGCTGGTCTTTGTTTTATCCAAAACATCACAACTTACCAATCTCAAATGTACAAGAATAGGAAACATCTTACTCTACATTTGACAAGTGTTATGAACTTTCTAAAGACTATGTCACTCAAGTTACAATCGTGGAGTATAACTCTAGGATTTGTTTTTGGAACGAAGTATGAATTATCTTTTGATTTAACCATTTCAACAATTCACGATTCCTCTCCTCAGGCAACAAACACACTAAGGTGTCCTTAGAGGATCAATTGTGATATGGTTCCATAATCACTAAGATAATCATAAAACGAAATACACAAGTACTCTCCCATCTCTTTAGATTGGAGAAACTTTTATCTTTCTGCCTTATTTTATTCTTCTTATTCATTCTGCCATACATTGAAACTTTTCCAATGTTTCAGAATTACACTTAAACTCGTAAGCATAACCATATTTACTAAACTTTAGTAAATCATAACGAATAATCTTATCTACCTTTGTGGTGGACGTGACTAGTGCATAACTTAATGTACCCGATCCTTTAGTCCTTCACTTGACTCACATGCAAATGTGAACAATGAATTAGTCTTAATTTACCAAAGATGAAAATTCTCATTCATCACACAATACAACTTGCATGATTCCAAGTTTCTATTCAACTGAAACTTGGGTGATGAGAATCTTTCCTTATTTGGTAAATTATGACACTACAACTAATGAAAGAATCAAATCCATTTACCCATATTGCTTATCAATGGAAACATATAAGCAACAACCTTTTTCACAAAAATGTCATTGTAAGAATACTTAAAATAAATAAAAACAAAACCATTTTCTTTTATTTTAAAACTTTTCGGAAAACTTATCCTTACAATCCATATGGAAAACTTGTTGTTATCTATTCCTAAGCAATATATCATAACTCTTAAGTAACAACTCAAAATTCTAATCACCGAACCATGCGATCGAAATCCATCTTCACGATCAGAATCAACATATACTTCCTTTAAGTTTCTTCACTCTTCTTTGATTCTTAAAACATCAATATGTGACCCAGTCACATCATGCAATAAGAATCTCATAATAGAAACTTAATAAAGTTAGATAATGGACTTTACCTAAAGCAGAGTCAAACATTTGAATTTACTATCCTTATGGACTTTTAGGTAAATTTCGCAGCTTCGCAACCAATGCCCTTCCTTTGGCAACAGAAACATATGGACTATTTGGAAACAGACTTAGCCTTTCTCTTTACCATTTGGTCAACCGATTTGACTATGGCCAATCCCTTTCAATTGGGACGAGAAAGTTTTTCTGGACTTCCAATGTTACCATTGTCAATGTCCATGGAAGTTTGGGAAGTGGATCTTCCAATTAAATTTTGCTTTACCAATGCTCCAAATCATTTCTGATTCAGCATCATCAAGCAAATAGGTAAGATCATTAAGGGTCATGTCGTGATCTGTCATCAGGGAGTGACTAAAGAGCCAAGTCAACAACCAGCTACCTCGAGACTTCAACACCCGACTCTCCCGACTTGTCAATATGGGACTTAATCTCCAAGACCTAAGCACATATAGACTTTGTTTGCCAATAAGGATTGAGTGACTTAGAACTTATCAGGTCTTGAAACTTGTGGAATAGGGAGATTTATTGGAGGAGGTGAAGGAAGTGAAGTATGATTTCCAGTCCTACTAATGCACAACAAAGGGATTGATCTTTTACCTTGGTTGCCATTTGGGATATCATCTTCATTAGGAAGCTTGTTCCTAAAGATTTGGGAAGACCAGAGCTGTCTAAACTAGACATCTATAATGGGAGAAATTCAAGTTAGTTGATTTAAAGTCCTTAATATAACACCCAATATGGAATATTAAGGCTAGGATCCAACAACCTAATTATAACTGGAAGAGGGATGCTGTAATCCAAGTTATAAAATAGTTGAAGGTAGGTAAATGACGATTTACCAATTTCCACCATGAAAAACGAAATATAATTAAGTTTTAATTGGATTTGGAACTCCTAGATCTTTTGAGATACATTGAACTTTTCAATAGCATGTTTGAATCTCGATTGTGCCCTCTCAAGTTTGTGACTGGGATGCTGAGGATCACAAAAAAGGTGTGAATTGATGGTTTTTGGCCATAAGAACATCCTATGTGCTCATGCAAACCCTAATGCTTGGATCTAGGTTTCTCTATTGTACATGCAATTCATCCAATACTTTAAACCCTAGTTCTAGCATACAATTAATTATATTAACATGTGAAAGGGTTTTAGATCTTACCTTGAATGTTATATAGCAATAACAATCTCAAATCCTCCTTGTAATGACTTTAGAAAGCTTAATGTCACAAGTGTCACTCCTCTAATGGCTCACAAACACCAAGAGCAAGAGGATGAAGAATAAGGAGATAGGAGGCTGCCCAAAAACGTCTAGAAACCCTAGTGGAACTCTTAGCCACGTTTTTAGGGCATAAAGGTACTATATATACATGTAGGCTATTAGGGTTTTCAACTAGGAAAGCCTAATTTGACTACTTAAGCCCTAAGCAGCCCATGGACCCTTTTAGAATATCCCTTGGTCGATTTCTAATGGGTTTCCCCATAGAATTCGTCCAACCTATTATTCCAAGGTGATCCATAGCCCAAATACAATTATCTTATAATTACAGTTCCAGTCCCTTAAGTTTAATTAATCTCTTTTAGTCACAAAATTAATTATCAATTAATTCTTGACTAATATTAAACAATATGATTTCTCCTTTGATATATTATTCTCATAATATATTAATAAATCATAATTAATCTTCTCTCTCCATAATTCATCCTATCAAGTTGCTTTGGTGAAGGCAACCCAAAAGGACCATGCTCCATCGGGTCAAGTACATACCAAAATAATTATGGACTTAGACACTAATCCAACAGTCTCCCACTTGGATAAGTCTAATAACTATTATGCATATGACTTCAGATCCTGATCTGCAATCGTAGCTTTCAAAAGCCACTGTCAACTCTGATCTTATCAGATACACGTCCTTTAGATAAGAGATCATATATTCCTCCATTCTAGATATTGTATAGACTGAGACATGGATTTAAATCATTCTCTCTGTCTATGTGTTGTTTCCCGATTTCCGATTTATGACGACTGACAATAGACTACAATTGAACACATCAAATTAGTCCCGACTTGGCCAAGCACTTAGTGTCATCACTAAATCATCGAGGGGCCCACGGATATCGCTTTCATTCTACTTTGGATAAAAGGAATGGATAAACTTTGATTCAATGCTTGCTTGTACTCACTCACCGAATCACACACAACAATTTGTTTTATAACACCAAGTTACTTGTGCATTTACATATTATCAATGTGTAACCGACTCGCAAGATACAACTCACACATCTCGGTTTCAAGAATATAAGATGTTATCGTCTCACCAATCACTTGTGATAAAATCCATGAAGTGATCAAAGTGAGCGTGGGTTTAATCCAATGCTCAAACTCATATTCATAAGCACTCATGAACGTTGCAGCAAACATTTGCTTATGTCTAATACCCTTTAGACAATCCATACACCAATTCACGACAGCTTCATTCATACATACTTCCAACATATGAACGATTGTGGTTCGTTTGAATAATTTGATTGTTCTGAACTAATTTAATTATTCAGGAAGTCAAAACATGCAAAGTGAAACACAAGAATAATACTAATCCCATATGTCCCCTAACTCTGGGTATAAATAAAAACATTTTATTTAATCACCATATTGATTACTCATTATTTGTTGTTTCGGGTAATCAACTTCTTACTTGAACTATTACTACACTTGTCCCATGCTCTCAGCATGCACACAATGTTTACCTACGGTCCTTACTTTGTGAAATAGATCAAATGAACACATTTCCAATCATACTCATTTCACAACTCCCAATCCTTATCATAAGTGTAAGAATATCAAATTCTTGTTACTTATGCTAGATTCTAGCATTTTATGCAATGATTCTTTCGTAAAGTCATAGGTCAAAATCATCAAGACTTGGCCAATCTCTATGAGAAACAATTCTATAGATATGATGTCTCTCACTCAAAGTACATTCCTTTGAACATCCTTTTTGCATAAAATTTTCTAATCTTGCCATAGACTATCAATATCTAACTCCTAATATGGAAACATTTCCATATTTGTCATATGACAATTCATTCTTAATAGAATCTTATCTATTCATAATAATGTCGATATGGTCCATCCAATACCATACTTCCAACTACTCACAAGCGAGCAATCCTCAACGAACTTTGGATCATCCTTTGATAGTTGTTTAATTATCTTAGTCAAAACCGATTCTTGTCCTTTTTCCCTCTTAATGCGCTAGACATCTGGAAAATTTTAGAATGGTCAAATATTATAGCATTTGCAATCGACCCTATACCTGAAGCGTATGGGACACGATGCATAATGTCTTACATAAAGATAAGACATTTTATCAATCTTCTGCCATAATATCTTATGTGTCACGTTCTTATAATTTGAATTATGAAGAGGGATGCCATAATCATAATCGAAATTTTTAGAACGCATTATGTATCCTTGACTAAATTTGTTAACATTTCACAACCTAAGCCTTTAGATTTGAAATGAAGCATAATATTCTCTCCCTTAATTATAGCAAAACAACTATTCAACCCTTACGACTTTGCAAAGTATAACTCTTGTTTTCTATAATTAATATTGCTAACTTGCAATACTTGTTTTGATAATCATACAAGCACAACATTTATGCTCCCACTTATCATGATGATTATTATTGAATAAGCATAACACTTATGCTCCCACTAGCTTTGACATGATAATCCTTTATCTAAGCTTCTTAAACTTATACACCTTTGCCTTAGATAGCTCATATGTGTGTCTAAACAATTAAGACTAATTGTCAAATCTCACAATTCGAATTATGGAAAGGGATACCGTAATCATAATCGAATTTGAGAATACAATTTTCACAATCACTATCTTCTTAAAATCTCTCTTAGTGAAAGCATTTCCTCACATTCATTTTCATGAAGGAGGGAATCTTATGACACTTAGATTTTAATGGTGTATGTGTTCCTATCCATGCGAATTTGTCCAAAACCAAAGTTTGCGACAAATCCAAACTCTTATAGACCGAACTTTCTGAATCTTGATTTCTTACCTTATGGTAACACGGTTGCCCACCATGTCTTCCAAGTAGTTAAGCAGCTCACCCTTTCCTATCAATTTACTTTTCATTGATCAAAGTGCTTGCCTTTTATGCGTTCAAATGAGAACTCATAGAACTCACATGCATAATTAACTTAATTGGAACTGCTCAAAAACAAGACAGTGTCAACACGATGGGTCGTAAAGCTCAAGTCGTGTGCTAGTGATGATCGATAAGGTTTATTCTTGATTTGTTCTTGAAACCTTTCAAGACTATTGAGACTCCCACTGACTTCTTGACATATAAGATTCTTTTGTCAATAAACATTTCTTGACAAACAAATATTCAAGAGTTAGTGTAGCTTTTATCAAGACAAAACACTTCACAAAATTAGTCTTAGTTGGTCTTTGTCTTATCCAAGACATCACAAATTTCCAATTTCAAATGTGCAAGAATAAGAAAACCTTTTTCAAATTCTACATTTGATGAATATTATAAACCTTCTTAAGACTTGTCACTCAATGTCACAATCTTAACTCTAAGACTTGTTTTGGAACGAAGTATGATTGACTTCTTGATTTAACCATTTCTTCAATTCTTGATTCCTCTTCTCAGACATACAATTGCACTGAGACTCACTTAGAGGATCAATTGAGATATGGTTCTTAATCATTAAGACCTATCATAAAACATAAAAGTACTCTCCCTTCTTCTTAGAATAGAGAAACTTTTATCTTTCTGCCTATTTGATTCTTCTTATTCGTTCTGCTATTGATTGAAACTCTTTCAATCAATTGAGAATTACACTTAATCTCATAAGTATAATCATATTTACATAACCTTAGTAAATCATGACGAATATCTTTGTTACTCTTGTGGTGGACTTGATCAACACACAACCTTGCGTACTCGATCTCCTAGTCCTTCACTTGACACTTTGTCAACGAATTAGTCTAATTTTCAAATATGAAATTTCTCATTTATCATGCAACCAAGTTGTATGATTCCAAGTTTCTGTCCAATTGAAACTTGGGCGATGAGAAACTTTCCCTATTTGGAAAATTCTTGACATTTCCACAAATAACATAATTAAGAAACAAATCCATTATTGCTAATAACAGAAACATTCACACATCAATTTTTCATACACGCCATTGCAAGGATAAATATAAAATCAAAATCTATTTTATTGCGGAAAAATTTGTCCTTACAATGCAATTCATTGAAAAACTATGTTCATACATATTTCTTAGCAATCTATTCTAACTCTAAGTAGTAGCTCAAGAATCCAATCTTCAAGCAATGTGATCGAAATCCATTTCATCACGATTAGATTATGCTCACTTCTTCCCTTAAGTTTCATTTCCTTTCTTCGATCCTACAAAACATCAATTGTAATCTTATCACATCATGAATCAAGAATCTAGAATAGGAACTTAAAAGAGTTAGTTAATGGATTTTACCTAAAGCAGATCCATACGTTTTGACTCTCCCATCACTTAGATCTTTTAGGTAAATAGGGCAGCTTCGCCTCCAATGCCCCCTTCTCTTGGCAATAAAAGCAAAATGACTCTTTTGGAACAGTGCATGGAACTACTTCAGACTTTGACTCTCCCACCAATCAACTTTGCTTTTCCAGTGCGCCAAATCATTGTTGATTCAGCAACAATAAGCATATAGGTGAGATCGATGAGAGTTACGTCTTGGTTCATCATATAGTACTCTCTTACGAACTCACTATATGAGTCAGGAAGTGACTGAAGAACCCAGTCAACAGCCAGCTCCTCACAGACAACAGATCCCAACATTCTTAACCTATCAATGTGTGACTTCATCTCTAGGATGTGTGCACACACTGACTTTCCTTCTTCATGTTTACTTGCCAAATGGGTTGAGTGAGTTTGAACTTTTCAAGCTTTTGAACTTGTGGGTTAGGGAGAATAATAGGAGAAGGTGGAGGAAGTGAAGCATGATCTCGTGTTCCTCGATCGAATCGTGGAATATCGTCTTCATGTGAAAAGCTTGTTCCACGGGATTTGGGAAGACCATAGTTGTCATACTTTGACATCTACAAAACGGGAGAAAATTAAATTCAAGTTAGTTGATTGATTGAGTCCTTAATAAATCACCCAAATGAGATATTAAGGCTAGGACCCAACACAATACTCTACAACCTAGAAAAGGGATGTCGTAATCTAGTTGTAGAATACTTGAAGGTAAGTGAATGACGATTCACTAATTTCCACCATGAAAAACGAAAAAGAAATTTAAGTTTTAAATCTATTGAAAATTCCTAGATATTTTGAGATTCATTGAACTTTTCAATGGCATGTTTAAATCTCGATATGCCCCTCTAGTTTTTGACTGGGATACCGAGGATCACAAAGCGGGTGTGAATAACCATGCAAACTTACATGGTGCCCCCACATGTTACAGTCACCTATTCGATGTGCCGGTTAACCACACACACTCCACCAAACTATGACAAACATTGATTCACCCTTTGCTACCTTTTCTTAGAACCATTTAGTGTGCTGGTTAACCACACACGCTCCACTAACGTCTTCGCAAGGGCACAAAGTGTAATTTCATGGAATTGCATCAATTAACTTTTGCCTAAAATAACTAAGATTGGGAATTTGTAAAAGCATTTAGTTACTTTTGTACTTCATTATACTTATAATGGAAGGTTTCTGTCCTATCCTACCTGTTCGGCTAACAACCCTCCACTAGTCAAGAGTGCGGTGGGTAAGAGTGGATACCCATTCAATCGCCATTTTATAGGCAATTTCCTTAAACACCCCTTATAGACCAGCTTCGTGAATGAGGCCTACTAACGGTAAGACAAACTTTTACTCATACATATATATTAGACTTTTAATGTTATAGTATAGGGTGTTTTTACACTTTTAAAATACTAGGTGGTCAAATTTAATAATTATACTTTTAATTTAATTAATTTGTAAACCAAAACTTTTATGGATTTATTAAATCTCTCTTAATTATACACTTTAATTAATTAATAAAACCATAAGGGTGTGATTTGAACTTTTCAAAACAATACTAGGGTTTTAGAATTTAACATTTCTAAATTAAACTTTTAATAAACTTTTAAATTCCAAAACTTGAGGGCAAGTTTTGAAACATTTCAAAACATTAGGGTTTCAACTATTTAAATTTCACAACACAAGGATCAAATAACAAATAATAGAAATTAAACAATTAATTTTGTCATTATCTATATTTGACCTAATTTCAATTTCTTGCAATATAAGTTACCCAATTAATACAAATAATCAATCTTTAATCATATAAGAAAGTTATTATCTAATCAATTGGTAATTATCTTTTGTTTAATTAAGGATATTCTCAAATATAAGATAAAATTCGAATATTAAAGATCCAAAACAATTAAGGCACGTATCCTCAAGCAAAACAGCAAGAAATACCGAAATTTGCTCTTACTGATGCTCGAACTCGCCGAGTTCCTCTATGGACTCACCGAGTTGGAGCAACTCGCCGAGTCCACATTGGAACTCGCCGAGTTCATCAGTCAGGGAGCCAAAAAATCGATTTTTGAAGCTTGAACAAATAACCAAGACATCAATACAATAGAAACCAATCAAGGCTCTGATACCACTGATGGGTTTTGGCCATAAGAACATCCTATGTGCTCATGCAAACCCTAATGCTTGGATCTAGGTTTCTCTATTATACATGCAATTCATCAAAGACTTTAAACCCTAGTTCTAGCATACAATTAATCATATTAACATGTGAAATGGTTTTAGATCTTACCTTGAATGCTATGTAGCAATAACAATCTCAAATCCTCCTTGTAATGACTTTAGAAAGCTTAGAGTCACAAGTGTCACTCCTCTAATGGATCACAAACACCAAGAGCAAGAGGATGAAGAATAAGGAGATAGGAGGCTGCCCTAAAACGTCTATAAACCCTAGTGGAACTCTTAGCCACGTTTTTGGGGCATAAGGGTACTATATATACATGTAGGCTATTAGGGTTTTCAACTAGGAAACCCTAATTTGACTGCTCAAGCCCTAAGCAGCCCATGGACCCTTTTAGAATATCCCTTGGACGATTTCTAATGGGTTTCCCCATAGAATTCATCCAACCTATTATTCCAAGGTGATCCATATCCCAAATGCAATTATCTTATAATTACAGTTCCAGTCCCTTAAGTTTAATTAATCTCTTTTAGTCACAAAATTAATTATCAATTAATTCTTGACTAATATTAAACAATATGATTTCTCCTTTGATATATTATTCTCATAATATATTAATAAATCATAATTAATCTTCTCTCTCCATAATTCATCCTACCAAGTTGCTTTGGTGAAGGCAACCCAAAAGGACCATGCATCATCGGGTCAAGTACATACCAAAATAGTTATGGACTTGGACACTAATCCAACATGAATAACCATACAAATTGACTTGGTACCCTTAACTTTATCACCTAACCGATGTGACGGTTAGCCACACATCTCCACCGATCTATAATAAGGTCAAGTTACCCTTGCCACACTTACTAGTCCTTGTTAGTGTGTCGGTTAACCACACACGCTCCACTAACAACTTGGTAAGGTACAAAGTGTAATTTTATGGGTTAGCACCAAATTCACATTTTCCTAAAGTAACTAAGATTGGGAATTATTAAGTTATAGTTACTTTATAATTTCATTATACTTTTAATGAGTATTAAGGTCCTATCCTACCTTTTTCGGCTAACGACCCTCCACCAGTCAAGGAAGCGGTGGGTGAGAGTGGACACCCATTAAACGCCATTTTATAGGCAGTACCTTATACCCCCCTTATAGACCGGCTTCGTGAATGAGGCCTACTAATGGTAAGATTGACTTATTCTTATACATATCTATATAATTAAAATTATAATAATAGTATAAGGGTCTATTTTAAACATTTAAAATACTTAGTGGTTTAATCTATTAATTAAACTATACTGTTAATTTAATTAAACTTCAACCATGTCTTTATGGAATTATTAACTCTTTTAATTAAACACTTTAATTAATTAAATGAAGTCCATAAATTTTGAATTTTTTTAACTTTAAAAAAACAGATTTAATTTGGAATTAAAGTGTAAGACTTTACAAATTCCAAAACTTGAGGGCAAGATTTGAAACTATTCCAAGTCTCTTCAATTTGTAACTTATGAGTTTTAATGGTTAATAAAGTTGAAGACTCTTCATTTTATGAAACCTACTATTCTTTAATGACAACTTTTAAAGAAGTGACTTTTGGTTATCCATGACTTGAGGACAAGTTATGGACACCATTATTAACATTAAGATCATGAATTAAACAAGCATGTAGGTTACACACAATTCCTATGATCTTCTAAAACTCATAAGAACAAATATTAATATCAAACAATTTCAAGAAATCATACTAACACATATAAAACTTGAAAATTGATAATAGTCATTTATTTGGACGAGAATAAACATTACCATAACATCAAAATCAAGTTTTTAGAACAAAAACACTTTGTGGTAATGATTCTAATCCAAAACAGGCCAAAAAAAATCACTGAACAGTCACCACCTCGTGGTAAAATTTACCACCTCGTGGTAAACTGGCAGATTCCAAAAAAACGATTTTTCTTGCAAATTGCATCAAGTATACAGAAAACAATGCTAGACTCTGATACCACTGATGGGTTTTGAGCATTCTAACACTTCCTAAGTATACATGCAACCCTAATAACCTTGAATCTATGTTTTCTCTATATACATGCAAATTTCTTTTTCAAGGTTATTTCCTAACTAGCATGGCATGGGAAATATATAAAACATAAAACTAGTAGAAATACATACATTGTTGTTGCTTGGATTCCTTCAAGACTTTGTGAGCCTAGCACCCCAAATGTTGTGCCTCAAATGCTTCACACAACACCACAAACTTGGAATAACTTGAGAGAATGTCACTTAGCCTCAAAAATCGGTTATGCACTCTTATGAATATACTAGTGCCAATTTTGCATGCTATAGGGTTTCTTTTATAGTGTGTCATAATTAGGAGTTACAAATGTAAACCCTAATTGTCATGACTCTTCATTTCTCATGACCCATGGGTTTGTAACTCCCATGGACTATCCCTGGAGCTCCATATTGACCAAACCCATAAACCATGGATCATTAATCCACCATAAAAGAATTGATGATTGTCATAATCAACCCTGTATATTAAATTAGTCTCACTTTGATCACCAAATTAATACTAGATTAATACTTGATCAATACTAATCAAATAATATTATTATTAATATATTAGAACTTATAATATATTAATAATCACAAGTGTACTTTCTCTCATTTTGTCTATCCAAGTATTGCAATGCCATGCAACCCAAATGGACCATGCCGGGTCGGGTCAAGTACATACCAAATAAAGTTATGGACTTAGACACTATAGCCAACACCAACATCGTTTGAATCATCATTTGTACACCAACCATTGTTATCGGCTCAGGTGCAACAGCTACAACAGGTATTTGCTCGATTACTGGTGGTTGATTCCTGTTTTCATCAGCATTTCTCACTCCACTCCTCGTTCTCACCATTTTTGATCTATACACCAAATAAGGTGAAATTAGATCCTCATTCACAACAGATATTCAAATCATCCTTATCACTCTCAAACGTTTACATGCTAGTTCTAATAACGTAGACATACGCTTAGAATCCTACACACATAAGGCTTCTAGATCCGGTAGGCAACAGACCAAAGATCCAAACAAATAATATCATATATGGCAACATATAACATTTAGCACATAAAAGCATTTTAGGCAACTTTCTTAAAATAAACTAGTGCTCGTGTCTGAAATATAACAGACACACATCTAACAACCTTCACTTAGCATTCTAAGTTTAAGTTTAGAAATCCTCCAAATTCCTAGTTCGCTTAAACTAATGCTTTGATACCAACTATGACATCCCCAAAATCTCAGCCAGAAAAGACTTTCAGAGTAAATTCTTTTGATTTAAAAGAGTTGCAGAATTTTTTCCCAAAAAAAACATGACAAAATAGATTTTTATCAAAACATCTCATAAAGAAGTATAATTTCATTTCATAATCAAAACTCGGGATGTCATGCTCCGATACAGACCATAAAGCATAAACGATAACATTACAAGTCATTCAACAAATATATACATATACAGACTTGTAAACAAAACAACTTGATGATTCATCCATCTTATGCCCTTGTGCCACTTCCTAGAATACAAATAAACTGGGTGGGTCATGCTTGGGAGCCTGGTGAGCATATAGGGTTTTCAACCCGCAATAAATAATTATATTTATTTTTACCAACCAACAATAACCCGATTACCCATTCTCGTTATCCTCACTTTACGTCCCTAAAACAACTTCTATCTCAAGGGACCTAATTTAGGATTTAATCGGTACGGACATTACTGCAAAGGGGCTTCCTCAACAATAAGTGTCCTAAAGGCAACCATGTGGGGGATAGAGTACACCGGTGAACATATCATTCACAACACCTACAGGTTATGAGCCTGCTAGTGTTCCACAAGACTGTCTAGAAAGAGTATGTGGTCGTTATCCATACTCTGCTGAATAACTAGATCAACAACAACAACATCGAGGCCTCTCATCTGTTTATCACACATCAATTATCTACCCATGTTCTACACAACATATTAGTAGATAAAAATATATATTTTTATACATAGTTTAAAACTTGTATAGCATTCTTATTCAATACATATTTCAAACAACAGATGAGACACATACACATAACACGTATTTCATAGATAATAAATCATATCTATGAGATAGAAGAAAGTGAATATACATTCACACATATAACAACAAAATATACACATAACACGTATTTCGTATAAAATACTTCATAATTATGCGTTAGAAGAAGGTAACTACACACTCACCTGATCAAAAGATGATCGGACAACACTATGACTTGTAGAAGTAGTATTCTTCGGTAGATCTGGAAGATCTTCACAAAAACCGGGCTCCTCGCGGGTAGAGCTTCGGCTCGGGAATCTCACTTCTCGGGATCTTCGGGACTTCGGAACTTGCTTCGGGACTCGGGAATGATACCGGGGCTTCGGGATATGATTGGCATGCAAAACTATGCAAAACTTAGAGAGAAATGAAGAAAAATGGCAAAAGAATCGGCTGATCTCGGTTTCTATTTATAGGCTGTTGGGTATGGGATTACGTTGGGCGTAACTCCAAGTACATTGGGCGTACTCAGTACGCTGGGCGTAATCTTGGTTACGCTGGGCGTACTTTAACATCACTGCATGCATCATTTGGTGGCACTCGAATATTGGTCAGGCAAGTTGCACTCATCCGAGTACGCTGGGCATACTCAAATTACGCTCGGCGTAATTTGACTCGTCAAACTTCTAAATTGCGTAACTTTCGCATACGAGCTCTGTTTTCGACGTTCTTTATATCCACGCGTAGGTCAGACCATACTCTACAACTTTCATTTAGACTTTGTCGGCTAATTTTGACTTTTATTTTTATTATTTAGTTTTAGTAGGCCGGGACAGAAAAACTTCGTTAGAAATTCATAACTTCTTCGTCTGACGTCCGTTTTCGTCTGTCTTTTCACCAATGCACTACTATCAACGAGATCTTCGATTCTCGTTTAGATTGTTTCAGCTAAAACTCGCTCAATCTCAATTCGAATTTTTGGGCTGTCTATAGCTAAGCTGAAACTTCGAAAAATTATAACTTCCTCATACGAAGTCAGATTAAGGCGTTCTTTTTATGCACGCTCTCGGTTCAACATTATCTACGTCTTTCGTGTTGATCACTAAGGCTAAATATCACTCCTTCGTAAATTCACTATTTACGTAATGCTATGCCACACCGGCTTTGTCGCGAAACTTCGACAGGTCATAACTTCTTCGTTATAACTCGGATTTCAACATTATTTATATATTCGGAAACCTTGTTTCAACTACTACAACATTATCCATAGATATCGACTTTATCTAACATTTCATTTTAACGCTTATTTTTATTCTTAATTCAATTAAGACACACAATTAAGCACAAAACACATAATACTCAAATAATACATTCTTATTATTTCAAATGGGTTACAAAGGTTAACCTAGACTATTACATTGCTATTAATGACAAGCCCAGAAACACGGGCGTTACAACTATGGTGTAAAAACCTTTACTTTCACTAGATATTGATGAACCCTTGTTGATTTGCTTTGATTTCGTTAGTAAGATTAACTGTGTTTGGTTTTTACTTGTGCTCAACTGATTGCTTTACCTTTCACGTTAAAGTTAAGATTTTTAATGTTTATTTTTTTTAGTATTAATAGGATTAGATGATCATTTTATCTCGATGTAATTGAATCATATGAATCTATGATCATTAGGTTTGTATGACTAGGACTTTGATCATAAGCCTAGGGTTAGATAATATTAATTGGTGACTTTGATTGAGTTAGTGAGCATTAGATATCCATGTTATGCTTAGATTGTTTTTCATGATCGTTGACAACAAATCACTAGATCATATCGTTCATAGTTCAAATATATTTAATTATTTGTTCACTAATTGCATGATTATTGTGTTAGTTGTTCATTAATTATTAGTACTAGGAAATCCGATCAAGATATCTAGTCATATTAAAATTCGGTAATCAATTCACTAATCCATTGCACTTCAAATAAATCAAACATGAAAAGTTTGGGGATTTGTATTCTGGTAGAAGTACTTCTTATCTATTGTTTTCATTTAGTTCTTTAGTTTTATTTGATTAATTGGTCGTTAAAATTAGTTTAATTTAGTTTACACGAAAAACCACATTTTACTTTACTATTATTTATTTAATTAATATTTTAACTATTTCATCAAAACTATCACGTTCCATGTGTTCGACACCCTTTACAACAACTATATTACTTCATGACTAGGTGCACTACCTATTTGTGTTTAAGACTAGTTAAGATTAGATAGGACTTTATAAATAAAAAAACTAGTGTATACGTAACAATGTAAATTTTCAAAACAATTTTTAATTTTCAAAACATTCATTTACTGACAAAATAACATCAAACATATTGTATCAGATGTATTTATCAAAAAAACATCTCCCCAGAATCCAAAACATAAACTCCTCAAGTGTGTACAGATCATGTCGGCGCCTTCCCGCGCTCATCACTGGTACCTGAAACACATTACACAACAACTGTAAGCATAAATGCTTAGTGAGTTCCCAAATGCCGCAAACAACACATACGCCACTCAAGGCTATAATACGACCCTCCGGTCGATGTGTCTCAGCGGGACCTTCCAGTCCCGTAGCTCGTTGGACCCTCTGGTCTGGTCATAGCTCGTTGGGCCCTCCGGCCCGGTCTGTATCGTTGGACCCTTCGGTCCGGTCTATAACAACATACAACATATACATAACACACAGCACATAATCTAATACATAACACATAAGAACCTCTGGTCTACGCAATATACCACTCTAGGTAGTGTATAGTGAGAACACTCACCTCGATGTCTCGATAAATATCTGACTCGGAATAAATGTGATCTAGCCTCCGCCTAATCACACAAAGTAATACACTCATAAATACAACTGTACTCAACCCTAAAAGTCAACAAGGTCAACGGTCAACTTTGACCGGACTCGGCAAGTGCACTAGGGCGACTCGGCGAGTCTACACGTGTCGACTGACTCTCTTAGATCCTCTCTTGACACGCAGAGTACCTCCCTGGCTCGACGAGTTCCACCTGGCATGAATTGTGGGGCCACCACGACTCAACTCGCCGAGTCTCAAGAACAACTAGGTGAGTTCCGGCTTGAACTCAGTCCCCCCGACTCACCCTGACTCACTGAGTCGCTCCCTCAACTCGACAAGTCCACTCACTGAGTGATTACGGGCAAACTTCATACTACTCGCCGAGTTTGTTCTTGAGACTCGGCGAGTTCATGCCATGCATAAACTCAAAACCACTTCTGATGTCAGATCTGTTCCATTCAGTCATAGATCTGGCCTCCCCAAGCATGATAATCACGTAAAGTTCAAACCTTAATGCTCAAACAACATCTATTTGCTCCTATATGATGTTTTAGCCCCATATTTCATAACCCATGGTCAAAACTCCCATGAATCCTCATAAAGCTTGAGGAATAAAGCTTCTCTGGACCTCTATGGATCCCATTCCAAGCCTCATCTCAAATAGGGACGAAATGGACATCAAATCTAACCAACAAAGGGGGTCAAGAAACCTAAACCTCCATGTTCATCATAACAACAGAAAGGGAGCCAAAATATTACCTCCAAAGTGATGCTCTGAGCTCCAAATTCGAAGAATGTCCACCTCCCTTGCTTCCTCTTAGCTAGAACCTCCTTTGCCTTGCCAAACAATGCTTCAAAGGTTAACAATGGCCTCCTTTCTCTCCCAAAACGCTCAAGATCTCTTTAGGGTTTCTCTCTGGGGTTGGTGGCCGCAAATGACGGCCATAAGCCCCTTTAAATAGGTCTCAAACCCTAGAAATTAGCGTTTCATTAAACAGCGTGGACTCGCTGAGTCCGGACGCGAACCCGCGTGCAAAACCGCGATCCTACTCGGCGAGTTTAGACTCCAACACGCCGAGTCTCCTCACAACACCCAAAAATAAAAGAATAAAAAATAATACCTGGGAATCTGAATGTTACAGTATAAATAAACACAATCAAGGTGCGTGTAGAGAGTTTTACGAGAGTTATAGAAGTTTATTAATTGCAAATCGCAAGAGTGAATAAATTTCAAACATTTCCAGGAGTACATATAAACAGAAGCTGTTTTTGCTGATCGTCCAATGTGCACGACGTGATATTTTATTTTTCACGATCTGGACGATTTCTTCCTCGACACCATGACGTGGCATTGCTTTCCCACGACGAGGCTGGGCTACAATGAATTATTTGAGGTTTGTTTCCCTACATTTTCGAGTGCATGGTTCTTCGTTTCATTTATCCGACACATTCATGCGTTGCTGAAGATCCAGTTTTTAGAAATTCTCAAGATGTCCAAGCTTTACCAAACAAGTTTCAGAATTCGATTTCGCAATGGGGCGCTCGCCGCCCTACGGCTCAATGCATCGGCTACAACATTAGCCTTGCCCGGGTGGTACAGGATCTCACAATCATAATCCTTGACCACGTCCGACCACCTCCTATGTCGCATATTTAGGTTGGACTGATCCAACAAATACTTCAAGCTCTTGTGGTCCGTGTATATCGTACACCGAACACCTGTGACATCCCCAAAATCTCGGCCAGAAAAGACCGATTTTCATTTATGCTTTTAAAATATTTTCAAAGTAAATCCTTTTGATTTGAAAGAGTTGCGGAATTTGTTCCCAAAAACAAAACATGATAAAACAATGTTTACCAAAGCATTTCATAAAAGAAATGTATTTTCATTATAATCAAAACTCGGGGTGTCATGTTCCGATACAGACCAATAAGCATAAACGAATACATTACAAGTCATTCAACAAATATAAACATATACAGACTTGCAATCAAAACAACTGATGGTTCATCCATCTCATGCCCTCGCGCCACTTCCTGTAATACAATTAAAACTGAGTGGGTCAGGCTTGGGAGCCTGGTGAGCATATAGGGTTTTCAACCCACAATAAATAATCATATTTAATTTTTCACCAACCAACAATAACCCAATTACCCATTCCCGTTATTCTCACTTTATGTCCCTAAAACAACTAACACAAGGGACCTAGTCTAAGAATATTTCATCGGGGCGACAACACATGCTTCGGGGGTACCTCAGCAATATAAGTCAAATAAGGCAACCATGAGGGGGATGGAGTACATCAAATGAACACCCAAGTTCATTAACACCTACAGGTGGCGAACCAGCTAATGTTTCCACAAGACTGTCTAGAATAGCCAGTGGTCGTCATCTAAACTCCGCTAGATGACTAAATCAAACAACAACGAGGCCTCTCATCTGTTTATTACACACCAACTATCTACCCATGTTCTACCCAACATATTAGTAGATAAAATATACATTTTTATACATAGTTTTGAAAACCTGTATAGCTTGCTTTAATCAACACATAATCCACATAACAGATGAGGCACACACACACATAGCACATATCTCATAGAGAATAAATCATATCTATGAGATAGAAGAGAGTGAATACACATTCACACATATAAACAACAATATACTATACACATAGCACGTATTTTATAGAAAATACTTAATATTTATGTGTTAGAAGAAGGTAACTACACACTCACACTTATAAACAACAATACACTTAATACACTCGAACCAAACTTGTATTATTATCGTGTTTATGAAAGGTAGTATACACTCACTTGATCAGAAGATGATCGGACAGCACTACGACTTGCAGAAGTAGTAATCCTCAGCAGATCTGAAAGATCTTCACAAAAATCTTACTTCTCGCGGGCAGAGCTTCGGCTCGGGAACCGCACTTCTCGAGATCTTCGGGATCTCGGAACTTGCCTCGGGGCTTGAGAATGATACCGGGGCTTCGGGATATTTCTGGCATGCAAAACGGTGCAAAACGGGAGAGAGAAGAGAAGAAATTGGCAATTGGTTCGGCTGCCCTCGCATCCTATTTATAGGAGGCTGGAGCCTCAGAGTACGCGGGGCGTACTACAGTACGCAGCGCGTACTGCTTCCGAAATCGTCACTGCATGCGTCATCCGAAATGTCGACACTCTTCGGAGTACGCGGGGCGTACGTCGGATCGGACCGGTGACTCGCCTTCAGATAATGCCTCCGAATTTCCATTTAAATTTAAATACAAAATAATTAATAAACTTCGGAAATTCATATCTTCTTCATACGAACTCCGTTTTCGACGTTCTTTATATCCATGCGAAGGTGAGACTACGCTCTACAACTTTCGTTTAGACTCCGTCGGCTAATTTTGAATTTATTTTTATTATTTATTTTTAATAGGCCGCGACAGAAAAACTTCGTTATAAATTCATAACTTCTTCGTTTGACGTTCGTTCTCGCCTAACTTTTTATCGCTTCGATACCAACAATGAGATCTTCGATTCTCATTTAGATTGCTTCGGCTAAAAACCCCTCGATCTCAAATCGAGTAAAACAGGCTGCTCACCGCTAAGCCGAAACTTCGATAAATCATAGCTTCCTCATACGAAGTCAGATTTGGGCGTTCTATATATATTCGGAAACCTCGTTTCAACTACTACAACATTATTCAAAGATATTAAGTTTATTTTACACTTAAATTTTGACGCTTATTTTTATTCTTAATTAACCAAACCATATAATTAAGCAATTAAGCACAAAACACACAATACTCAAATAATAAAATCTTATTATTTCAAAACGGGTTACAGAGGTTAACCTAGACTATTACATTGCTAGAAATGGCAAGCCCGGAAACACAGGTGTTACAATTCTCTCCACCTTAGAATGATTCCGTCCCAGGAATCACACATCAACAAACAAATGCGGATAGCGACTCAACATGTCACTCTCCGTCTCCCAGGTGAGATTCGGCCCATTCGTGTGTTTCCATCGGATAAGCACTAACCCAACCATTTTGCGTCGCAACTTCTTAGTCTTTCGGTCAACAATTGCCTCTGGTTCTTCAATCAACCTTTTGTTCTCATCAATTCTCAATTCATAAATTGGAATTATATCGGGAACTTCTCCCGTGAACTTCCTCAAATAGCACACATGGAAAGTGTTGTGAATTCCATTCAGTTCCTTGGGTAATTCGAGCTTGTAAGCTTGGTTCCCAATCCTCTGAAGAACTTTAAACAGTCCAATAAATCTTGGACTCAACTTTCCCCTTTTACCAAATCTTATAAGTCACTTCCACGGCGAGACTTTAAGCAAAACCAAATCTCCAATCTCAAAAGTCATCGGTCTTCGCTTTTTGTCAGCATAGCTCTTTTGACGATCTTGAGCTGGTAACATACTTTCCCTAATTATTTTCAACTTTTCAGCAGTTTGATGAACCAACTCCGGTCCCATAAACTGCTTTTCCCCAGCCTCAAGCCAACAAGACGGCGTACGACACTTCTGTCCATACAAAGCTTGATAAGGTGCCATCTTAATGCTCGAGTGAAAACTATTATTATAGGAAAATTCTACCAAAGGTAAATGTTCATCCCAATTACCTAGAAATTCCAAGGTACATGCTCTCAGCATATCTTCAAGTGTTTGTATTGTTCTTTCACTCTGACCATCAGTCTGCGGATGGTAAGCTGTGCTTAAACATAACTTGGTACCCATTTCCTCTTGTAGACTTTTCCAAAACCTTGAGGTGAAACGGCTATCACGATCCGATACAATCGTTAACGGAACACCGTGAAGCCTCACAATTTCCCTTACGTAAGAATTCGCAAGCTTTTCCATAGACCATTTCTCCTTGGCTGCTATGAAATGCGCACTCTTAGTGAATCGATCAACGACCACCCAAATCATGTCGTGACCATTCTTTGTTCTGGGCAGTTTAGTGACAAAATCCATAGCAATGTCTTCCCACTTACCCATAGGCACAGGCAATGGTTCTAAACTCCCGTACGGTTTCTGATGTTGTGTCTTGACTCTCGCACAAGTCACACACTCAGCCACATACTTTGCAACATCAAGCTTCATCGTCGGCCACCAGTAGTAGGGTTTCAGGTCCCTATACATTTTAGTGCTACCAGGATGAATTGAGTACATGGTTTTGTGAGCTTCTTCCATCAGAAGATCCCTAATTCCTCCTAACTTAGGTACCCAAATACGATCTTGGAATACCTTCAGTCCATGACCGTTTGTACCAAACACCAACGTTTTGCCCAAACGTTCCTCCTTTCGGTCATTCTTTTCAGAAGCTTCCTCTTGAGCTTTCTTTATACTTTCCACAATGGTCAAGACAACTTCAATTCTCAACGCTCTTGGCCTTTTCCTTTCAAGACTGACTTTCCGACTGAGAGCATCAGCAACAACATTAGCTTTACCGGGGTGGTAAAGTATCTCACAGTCGTAGTCTTTAAGTAATTCTAGCCAGCGTCGTTGCCTCATATTCAATTCCTTCTGATTAAAGAGATATTGGAGACTCTTATGATCAGTGAAAAGTTTGCACTTCGTGCCATAGAGGTAATGCCTCCATATTTTCAGAGCGAAAACTACTGCTGCCAACTCCAAATCGTGAGTCGGGTAATTCTTTTCATGCTCTTTCAGCTGTCGAGACGCATATGCTATCACCTTTTCTCTTTGGGTCGAAACACAACCCAATCCAACCCCAGACGCATCGCTATAAACAGTGAAGTCTTCAACTCCATCGGGTAAAGAAAGTATCGGTGCCTCACATAGCTTCTTCTTTAACTTCTCGAATGCTTCTTTATGCTTATCACTCCAAGCATAAGTAGCTCCTTTGTTGGTCAAAGCTGTCAATGGAGTAGCAATCGAAGAAAAGCCTTGGATAAACCTTCGGTAATATCCGGCTAATCCTAAAAAGCTTCGAACCTCCGTGGGACTTTTCGGTTGTTCCCACTTCATCACAGCTTCGATCTTCGCTGGATCAACCATTATCCCCTCTTGGTTGACCACGTGACCCAAGAATCGGACTTCACGAATCCAAAAATCACATTTGGAGAACTTTTCATACAGCTTCTCCTGCTTCAAAACTTCTAAAACTTCTCGCAAGTGTCTGCCATGCTCCTCCTGGCTTTTCGAGTAAATCAGAATGTCGTCTATGAACACTATCACGGATTTATCAAGGAAAGGATTACAAACCCTATTCATCAAATCCATGAATGCTTCCAGAGCATTGGTTAGTCCAAACGACATAACCAAGAACTCGTAGTGTCCATATCTAGTTCTGAATGCAGTCTTCTCGATATCTTGCTCTCTTACTTTTAGCTGATGATATCCTGACCTTAGATCGATCTTCGAGAAATAGCTCGAACCTTGCAATTGATCAAATAGGTCATCAATCCTTGGCAACGGATATCTATTCTTTACTGTTGCCTTGTTTAGCTCTCTGTAATCGATGCACATTCTCATACTTCCATCTTTCTTCTTCACGAACAACACCGGAGCTCCTCAGGGCGATGAACTAGGTATAATGAAACCTTTGTCCAATAACTCCTGAAGTTGCATCATTAGCTCCTTCATCTCCGTCGGTGCTAATCGATAAGGTGCTTTTGTTATTGGCGTGGTCCCTGGTAACAAGTCTATTCTGAACTCTACTTGTCTATCAGGTGGTAATCCAAGAAGATCTTTGGGAAATACTTCCGGATAATCACACACCACTGGAATACTCTGCATCACCCTCTTTTCCTTCTTAGCATCAATCACGAATGCTAAATATGATGTACATCCCTTGGTCAAACACTTTCTGGCTTTCATTAGAGAAATGATTCCAGAATTCACTCTGCATTTGTCCCCATACACCATAAACGAATCCTTCCCAGGCGGGTTTACTTGAACTATCTTCTTCTTGCATAAAATTCCGGCATCATTGGCGCTAAGCCAATCCATTCCCAGAACGATGTCGAAACCATTAAGATCGATGGGCAATAATTTCTCGCGAAACTTATTCCCATTAAGGTCGATTAAGATGTCTTTCATACGATGGCTAACAGGTACAAACTTGCCACTAGCTACTTCGACTAATAAAGCATCATCTAGTCTATCAATAGGCAAAGCTAGCTTTCTACCAAACTCATGCGAAATAAAGGAGTAGTTGGCTCCCGAATCAAACAAAATTTGAGCAGGTAAATCATTTACGAGAAAGGTACCTGAAGCGACATCAGCTTCATCTTTAGCAGCCTCAAGTGTCATCTGGAAGGCTCTCGCCTTCGGCTTTGGTGGAATGTTGGGCCTCGCTACCTCCTTCTTCTTAGGACAGTCTTTCAAAATGTGTCCCTCTTCATTACAACCAAAACACATCCTTTTGTTGTTCGGACATTCATTGGCAAAATGTCCAACCTTTCCACACTTGTAGCAGGTCACGTTCTCGCTACATTTCCCAAAGTGCTTTTTCTTACACTTATCACACCACTTTGCTTCGCCTCCTTTTCCTCCAAACTTTTTCGAATCAGATTTCAAAAATTTGCCCTTCTTACCGGAACCAGATGTTCCCTCAAACTTTCTTTTCTCACCAACCTCAACCTTGTCGGTGGTTCTTCCCTTTATCATGTTCTCAACAGACTTGGCAGCCCAGATAGCTGCCTCTAGAGTAAGTGCCTGACGTACTGGCACCTCGTACTCCCATGGGAGTCCCTTCGCATACCGGTCCACCTTTGTCAACTCGTCTAGGACGATACGCAAGGCAAACTCCATCTTATCGGTGAAGCTATTGGTGTATTCATCAACTGACATGCTGCCTTTCATCATTCCTTCCATCACGGTTTTTTTGCCTAACTATCGGTGGGTTGGCTCGACCAATAGACCCACTGAAGTTTCCACCTTCCAAGTGCCCTTCATTTAATTCAGGCTCCTCCACACGAATTGACAGTTCTTTACGATTCTGTTGAAGCAACCGTCTAGTTTCATCCATCTGACGATCCAACATCGTCTGAATCATCATTTGCACACCAGCCATGGTTATTGGCTCAGGTGATGCTGCTACGACAGGTACTTGCTCAATCACTGGTGGTTGATTCATGTTTTCGTCAGCATTTCCAACTCCACTTCTGGTTCTCACCATTTTGATCTACACACCAAATAAGGTGAAATTAGATCCTCAATCATGGTAGATAATCAAATCATCCTTATCACTCCGAAACGTTTACATGCTAGTTCTAATATCGTAGACGCACGCTTAGAATCCTACACACATAAGGTTTCTAGATCCGGTCGGCAACAGACCATAGATCCGAACAAATAATATCATATATGGCAACATATAACATTTAGCACATAAAGCATTTTAGGCGACTTTCCTAAAATAAACCAGTGCTCGTGTCTAAAACACAACAGACACACATCTCAAAACTTCACTTAGCATTCTAAGTTTAAGTCTAGAAATCCTACAAATTCCTAGTGGGTCAGGCTTGGGAGCCTAGTGAGCATATAGGGTTTTCATCCCACAATAAATAATCATATTTAATTTTCACCAACCAACAATAACCCAATTACCCATTCCCGTTATTCTCACTTTATGTCCCTAAAACAACTAACACAAGGGACCTAGTCTAAGAATATTTCATCGGGGCGACAACACATGCTTCGGGGGTACCTCAGCAATATAAGTCAAATAAGGCAACCATGAGGGGGATGGAGTATAGCAAATGAACACCCAAGTTCATTAACACCTACAGGTGGCGAACCTGCTAATGTTTCCACAAGACTGTCTAGAATAGCCAATGGTCGTCATCTAAACTCCGCTAGATGACTAAATCAAACAACAACGAGGCCTCTCATCTGTTTATTACACACCAACTATCTACCCATGTTCTACCCAACATATTAGTAGATAAAATATACATTTTTATACATAGTTTTGAAAACCTGTATAGCATGCTTTAATCAACACATAATCCACATAACAGATGAGGCACACACACACATAGCACATATCTCATAGAGAATAAATCATATCTATGAGATAGAAGAGAGTGAATACACATTCACACATATAAACAACAATATACTATACACATAGCACATATTTTATAGAAAATACTTAATATTTATGTGTTAGAAGAAGGTAACGACACACTCACACTTATAAACAACAATATACTTAATACACTCGAACCAAACTTGTATTATTATCGTGTTTATGAAAGGTAGTATACACTCACTTGATCAGAAGATGATCGGACAGCACTACGACTTGCAGAAGTAGTAATCCTCAGCAGATCTGAAAGATCTTCACAAAAATCGAACTTCTCGCGGGCAGAGCTTCGGCTCGGGAACCGCACTTCTCGGGATCTTCGGGATCTCGGGACTTGCCTCGGGGCTTGAGAATGATACCGGGGCTTCGGGATATTTCTGGCACGCAAAACGATGCAAAACGGGAGAGAGAAGAGAAGAAATTGGCAATTGGGTCGGCTGCCCTCGCATCCTATTTATAGGAGGCTGGAGCCTCGGAGTACGCGGGGCGTACTGCAGTACGCAGTGCATACTGCTTCCGAAATCGTCACTGCATGCGTCATCCGAAATGTCGACACTCTTCGGAGTACGCGGGGCGTACGTCGGATCGGACCGGTGACTCGCCTTCAGATAATGCCTCCGAATTTCCATTTAAATTTAAATACAAAATAATTAATAAACTTCGGAAATTCATATCTTCTTCATACGAACTCCGTTTTCGACGTTCTTTATATCCATGCGAAGGTGAGACTACGCTCTACAACTTTCGTTTAGACTCCGTCGGCTAATTTTGACTTTATTTTTATTATTTATTTTTAATAGGCCGCGACAGAAAAACTTCGTTATAAATTCATAACTTCTTCGTTTGACGTCCGTTCTCGCCTAACTTTTTATCGCTTCGATACCAACAATGAGATCTTCGATTTTCATTTAGATTGCTTCGGCTAAAAACCCCTCGATCTCAAATCGAGTAAAACAGGCTGCTCACCGCTAAGCCGAAACTTCGATAAATCATAGCTTCCTCATACGAAGTCAGATTTGGGCGTTCTATATATATTCGGAAACCTCGTTTCAACTACTACAACATTATTCAAAGATATTAAGTTTATTTTACACTTAAATTTTGACGCTTATTTTTATTCTTAATTAACCAAACCATATAATTAAGCAATTAAGCACAAAACACACAATACTCAAATAATAAAATCTTATTATTTCAAAACGGGTTACAGAGGTTAACCTAGACTATTACATTGCTAGAAATGGCAAGCCCGGAAACACAGGCGTTACAACACCGTACAGGTAGTGTTGCCAGATCTTGAGAGCGAACACTACCGCTCCCAGCTCCAAATCGTGAGTGGGATATCTCGACTCATGAGGCTTAAGCTGCCTCGATGCATATGCTATCACATGCCCCCTCTGCATAAGCACCGCTCCCAATCTGGATATCAATGCGTCATAATAAACCACAAAATTCTCCAACCCTTCCGGAAGGGCTAACACTGGGGCTTTGCATAACTTCCTGCGAAGTGTCTCAAACGAGGTCTGCTGCTCCGGGCCCCAAGAAAACGCAACACCCTTTCGGGTCAACTTGGTGAGTGGCACAACGATCTTGGAGAAATCCTGAATAAATCTCCGATAATAGCCAGCCAATCCCATAAAACTCCTGATCTCGGTGGGTGATCTCGGCACCTCCTACCTCATAACCGCCTCAATCTTGGCCGGGTCAACCAATATCCCCTTTTGGTTAACGAGATGCCCCAAAAACTGGACCTCTCGTAACCAGAACTCACATTTGGAGAACTTGGCATAAAGCCTCTCCGATCTCAGAACTCCGAGGATCTCCCTCAAATGCTCCTCATGCTGCTCTCTGGATCTCGAATACACCAGAATGTCGTCGATGAACACGATCACCGAGCGGTCCAACATTGGTCTGCACACCCTGGTCATGAGATCCATGAACATCGCTGGTACGTTGGTGAGTCCGAAAGGCATCACCACGAACTCGTAATGCCCATAACGAGTTCGGAATGCTGTCTTCGGGACGTCCTCCTCCTGCACCCTCACCTGATGATACCCATACCTCAAATCGATCTTGGAGAACCAAGATGCTCCCTGCAACTGATCGAACAAATCATTGGTCCTCGGCAATGGGTAACGGTTCTTGACCGTTAGCTTATTTAACTCACGATAATCAATGCATATCCGGTGCAAACCGTTCTTCTTTTTGACAAAAAGAATGGGCACTCCCCATGGCGAACTGCTCGGCCTGATAAACCCTTTCCCCAGCAGCTCCTGGAGCTGCGAGGATAGCTCCTGTATCTCCGAAGGCACAAGGCGATAAGGCGCCTTGGGGATAGGCGCAGCTCCCGGAACCAAATCAATATCGAACTCTACCTGCCTCTCCGGAGGCACACCCGGTAACTCCTCTGGAAACACATCCGGAAACTCACGCACTATCGGGACCTCATCCACTGACTTCGGTCCCTCTGAACCAACCCTCGCATCCATCACATATGCCACAAATCCCCTACAGCCCTGCTGTAGACTCTGCCTCGCCCTTGTGGCCGAACAAAATGCTGACCCCATGAATGTACCCTCGCCGTACACCGTAAGAACTTCCCCACTAGGGTCTCGAATCGACACCAAGTGACGCTTGCAGTCTATCACAGCTCCATAACGGCTCAACCAATCCATACCCACTATCACACACACGTCTCCCATTGCGATCAGGACCAGATCTATCAGAAACTCCACACCGAAGATCTCAAGGACACATCCTCGAATCACATCCGAAGCATACACAGCTCGCTCATCAGCTATGGAAACTCGCAGAGGCCAATCCAATGCCTCTCGACGAGTACTAATATGCTGACTAAATGCTATGGAAACAAACGACCGACTCGCACCCGAGTCAAATAACACCAAAGCAAGCACAGAATTCACAAGAAAAGTACCTACGCATATGATCATATAAGCATAAAACTCAACTCAAATAAAATATGGAAAGAGGATACATACCAGCCACAACATCGGGCGCCGTGCGGACCTCCTCCGCGGTCAACTGAAATGCTCTCCCATGAGCCTTCGGGGCCTCGGCCTTCACCGGCCGAACCTCGATAGTCCTAACAACAGGTGTATATCCCTGCGCGGATCCCTGAAGAAGCTACGGGCACTCGACCTTCCGATGGCCGGTTTGGTTGCAATGGAAGCAAACCGAAAACCCTTGGGGCAATCCCTCACGATGTGCCCCTCCTTCCCGCACTTGTAGCACACCCCTGCCCTGCATGACCCCTCGTGGCTCTTACCGCACTTCCCACAAGTGCGGCCCTTCGCGCCTCCACATCTCGAATCAGCGGGTCTACCCTGCTTGGCTGTCGGCTGGGACTGAGCTGGTCGCCGATCTACCCTCTGCGACTCGGCCTCCTCCCTGGCCTGAGTCTCCAACTCTATCTCCCTCTTTCGGGCATTTGCCTAAAGCTCAGCAAATGTCCGGTATGTCGAGTTCGCCACGAACTCCCGAATATCTCTCCTCAGGACACCCAGATAACGGCTCATGCGAGCCTGCTCAGAAGACACATGCTCAGGGCAAAACATCGCCCTCTCATGAAACTTCCTGGTGATCACCGTCACAGAATTGGTACCCTGCTTGAGGGTCAAGAACTCCTAGATCAATCATTCCCTCTCCACCGGGGGAACATACTCATCTCTGAACATGGTGGTGAACCTCTCCCAGGTCACCTCGGAAATCTCAGCCAACGTGCGAACTTCACACCAATCCTTTGCTCCCAGACGGAGCTGGTTCAAAGCGAACCGAAACCTCAAGTGCTCTGGACAAGAACATGTATAGAAACATCCCTCGATGTCGGAGATCCACATCATAGCGGAAATCGGGTCATGCGTCCCATCGAACTCTGGTGGCTTCGTGTTGCTGAACTTCCAGAACAACAACGAGTCACATCCCTGAGGTCTAGCAGCAGCAACAGCAGCAGTAGTTGCAGCTGCAGCAGCCTTAGTCAGCACCGCATACCGCTCATCAAAAGTCTCAATCAATGTGGTCTTGATGTCCCCAAACATCTCAGGAATCTCCGCCCGGATGGCAGCAGCCACCTCCTCATGAATCAATCGACGGATCTCCTCGTCGCTGACACCACTGCTCTCAGGTGTGTGTCGAGTCCCAACCATGATGCCTCTGAAATACAACAAAAAATTATCAGAGACTCGATCAGGCATTCACATACTCGATGACACAACCCTACTTGTCCTCTGTTGTCCAAAAGATTCTTACTTGGAATGCCCACTGATCCAGTGTCTTCAGCAGTACGGGCCCAATACTACTGACCACACCGCATCAGTATTCACTCCAAGTCCTCCTCCTTGGATCTTGGATTACAAGTGCTCTACTCTCATGAGCTCCTAACTGCTATCTACTCACTCTCAAGCATCTCAGCAGCAGAAATCTCCTAGGCTAAGGCATCACAAATTAGGCCACTCTAGTCCTAATATGTATACCTAGCCTATTCTAGCATGCATAAAATAACATATATCATAACACATAATGTAAGGGTACTTTTAGGGGATTCACCGTCCGGGCGCTGGCTGATCGTACACACGGCTCCGCTCTGTTTTTCTCAAAATTCTTTTTACTCTTCTCAAAAGTTTTACTTCATTAGCAAAAAAAATTTCTCAAATCCTCAGTTTGAGTTCAGAAGCGCCTGAAGATGCATCCGAATCCCTCAAACCAAGGCTCTGATACCAACTTGTCACAATGTAAATTTTCAAAACAATTTTTCATTTTCAAAACATTCATTTACTCACAAAATAACATAAAACATATTGTATCAAATGTATTTATCACAAAAACATCTCCCCAGAACCCAAAACATAAACTCCTCAAGTGTGTACGGATCATGTCGGCGCCTTCCCGCGCTCATCACTGGTACCTGAAACACATCACACAACAACTGTAAGCATAAATGCTTAGTGAGTTCCCCAAAATGCCGCATACAACACATACGCCACTCAAGGCTATAATACGACCCTCTGGTCGATGTGTCTCAGCGGGACCCTCCAGTCCCGTAGCTCGTTGGACCCTCTGGTCCGGTCATAGCTCATTGGGCCCTCCGGCCCGGTCTGTATCGTTGGAACCTTCGGTCCAGTCTATAACAACATACAACATATACATAACACATAGCACATAATCTCATACATAACACATAAGACCCTCTGGTCTACACAATATACCACTCTAGGTAATGTATAGTGAGAAGACTCACCTCGATGTCTCGGTAAATATATGACTCGGAATAAATGTGATCTAGCCTCCGCCTAATCACACAAAGTAATACACTCATAAATACAACTGTACTCAACCCTAAAAGTTAACAAGGTCAACGGTCAACTTTGACCGGACTCAGCGAGTGTACTAGGGTGACTCGGCGAGTCTACACATGTCCACTGACTCTCTTAGATCCTCTCTTGACACGCCGAGTACCTCCCTGGCTCGACGAGTTCCACCTGGCATGAATCGCGGGGCCACCACGACTCAACTCGCCAAGTCTCAAGAACAATTCGGCGAGTTCGGGCTTGAACTCAGTCCCCCCGACTCACCCTGACTCACTGAGTCGCTCCCTCAACTCGACAAGTCCACTCACTGAGTGATTACGAGCAAACTTCATACTGCTCGTCGAGTCTGTTCTTCAGAATCGGCGAGTTCATGCCATTCATAAACTCAAAACCACTTATGAGGTCAGATCTGTTACATTCAATCATAGATCTGGCCTCCCCAAGCATGATAATCACGTAAAGTCCAAACCTTGATGCTCAAACAACATCTATTTGCTCCTATATGATGTTTTAGCCCCATATTTCATAACCTATGGTCAAAACTCCCATGAATCCTCATAAAGCTAGAGGAATAAAGCTTCTTTGGACCTCTATGGATCCCATTCCAAGCCTCATCACAAAGAGGGACGAAATGGACATCAAATCTGACCAACAAAGGGGTCAAGAAACCCTAAACCTCCATGTTCATCATAACAACAGAAAGGGAGCCAAAATATTACCTCCAAAGTGATGCTCTGAGCTCCAAATTCGAAGAATGTCCACCTCCCTTGCTTCCTCTTAGCTAGAACCTCATTTTCCTTGCCAAACAATGCTTCAAAGGTTAACAATGGCCCCCTTTCTCTCCTAAAACGCTCAAGATCTCTTTAGGGTTTCTCTCTGGGGTTGGTGGCCACAAATGACGACCATAAGCCCCTTTAAATAGGTCTCAAACCTTGGAAATTAGGGTTTCATTAAACAGCATGGACTCGCTGATTCCACCCTTGGACTCGCCGAGTCCAGACGCGAACCCACGTGCAAAACCACGATCCTACTCGGCGAGTTTAGACTCCAATGTCACACCCCAAAACCGGAACGGCGGAAACGTTTGGGGGTGGAGGACGTCATGTCAAGTATCACGAGATATGTATATGGTAAGCAAGTAATGAACAACTATTTCATATAGAAAGAAAGTGTTTACAATGTATGTGTTCACAAAACATAGAAGTCATAAACAAATAACAAAACAAGACTTGAAGCTATAATGCTCCATCTTTTGAAGTCCCAACACGAGCACCTGTCTAATAGTCTCCTGAGAATACAAGTTATTTGAAAGAGTTGATCAGCAATTAAGCTGGTGAGTTCATAAGATTTTAGTGATGTGAGTAAGCTGTAAAATGTGGAAAAGTATATGTAAAAGTGATGTAAGTTGTAAGTTCTGTTTTGAAATGATCGCCTGTTCCTCTAGAAAATCCTATATTTCCTATTTTAATGGAAGTTAAGTAAAATGACACTACAAGCCTTTCTATGCGTACTAAGTGGGTACAAGTTATATATACTTGGAGTAAACAAATAATCGATTGTGCGCATCTGCCCTCAACTTACAACCCAACGGGGTACAGTGAGTAAGGCGGATAGCACACATTCCATTGGTTGTTAGATCGTTGTCATATGTAACCATGGTGTATTCACTTGTTACTCATGGAGTTATTTGTAATGGTTCCTTTATATCTAATGGAGAGTTCCTTTTAAGAAAGCCTATATTTCTTATAATAAAATATTGACTATGGTGATTACTTTTATAATAGCTTTGTTTATACTTCCATATATAATTTGATATCGGGTAGATAGTAGATTGGGTGACCTCGGTGTAAGCCCACATCCAACGGGAACAGGATATACAGCAAAGAGCACACATCCTACTAGTTGTTGGATACTAGTCTTATATACAAACATGGTGTATAAACTAAGGTATTATAGAGTTAACTCACTTAAAGTCTTTAAGACTGTACTGGCTTAATTAAATGGATTAAGCCCTTAATTGGGAAATCGCTAGTTTTGTATATCAAAAGTACTGGCTTTAAAACAAAAGTTTTGTACTAGGAAAAAATGTGCATTGACCCTGTGTACTATGACCTGATCCATACCTGGTACCTTTATGATGACTTAATGTATACTAAGCATACATATATATATATATATATATATATATATATATATATATATATATATATATAGATTCGGGTAGATAATAGATTGGGTGACCTTGGTGTAAGCCTACATCCAATGGGAACAAGACGTACAGCGAAGAACATACATCCTATTAGCTGTCGGCATCTACTTAACATATATGTATCCTTTAGTGTATACATTACGGAATCATAAGGTTAGCATCATGGTCCTAACTTTTAAAAGTAGCCTTCTACCAAGACTCGATTGTTTTGAAAGTAGTCTTCTACCAAGACCCTACTGTTTTGAAAGCAGTCTTCTACCAAGACTCTACTGTTCCTTTGTCAACTGTAAAGTACATTCTCCCTAGTTTATAACCTACCTCGATTAGAGAATAGATCAACCTTCAAGTGTTACCGACACTTTATGAAAGTAATCGGAGAAAGTGAGTACCCTGATGTCGTTTATAATGACATACGGAGGTACTATCAACCTAAAAACATAAGTGTGTTTTATTACAGTTATAATGTGAAAGCTAGAACCCCTACTAACCCGCTCTCATGTATGGAGATTGAGGGAACCAAACGCGACCCGAGCAAATCCATGCAAGCCGTGTAATTCACATTAAAGTTAGATCCTGTCTGCGTGTTATCATGCTATAGCAAATTGACTTATTTGTTATGTTCTGTTCTGGTATTGTTTGATTCTCTTCACTGTTTGTTATGTTCTGTTCTGTTATGTTCTGTTCTGTTCTGTTCTGTTCTGTTCTGTTCTATTCTGTGTGTGCTTCATCGTACTAGAAGTAATGAATAGCATTCTCCTAACTATACCTATAATAGTTTACTAATGCTCTAACTGGACTGTTACTGAAAAGACTCATTTATCTACAAAGTTATGCTTATACTTTAAAATGGAGTTTTGTATAACTATAAAGTAACATAACCTCTAGAAGAGTTTTGAAATGTTTTAACAACTTATAAATAACATAAGTAACATTTTGAAAGAATGATTAACAACAAATAATTACACAATTATCATTGTGTTCAACTTGTATTCCCCCCTTAAAACAATTAAAATAGTTAAAAGATTCATTACGGGGTATGAACTCACCTGATGTAGGTGATTCAAACGGGTATTCGCGTACGGATGAGAAGTTCCACGAATGAAGTTCCGAGACACAATAAGTCCTAAATGACATTTAAGGACACATATTGACATAAATATAGTGGTTACAACAACTATATGAAAGGAAACACCTTCCGGGACTAGGAAACACCTTACGGGACTAGGAAACACCTTAACCAAGTGTTGGAATCACATGTGATTCAACCTAGGAGGGTATAAAGGCACTTAAATGAGTTTACTACCATGAGTTCACGGCCCAAGGGAGTTTACGGCCGTAAACTCATGGTTACTCATGGGTTAGTGCAAGTTTGAAGTCTAGGGGGTGATTTAGGGACATTAGCTTTAACCTAGGATGTGAAAGACCACATCTTTTGGCACTTTTGGGGTGTTCACGGACCAAATGAGTTTACTACCGTAAACTCATGGCCAAAAATTCTTATGAGGGTCCTAAAGGTCATAAAGAAGCATTCTAAATTCATGCCTAAGCCCTTGGAAGTGTTTGTGGCATCAAAACACCTCTATTTTGAGTTTACGGCCCATGGACCATTTGGTCATGTGTTTGCGGCCGTAAACACTTATGGATGATGATATTTTGATTGTTTTGAGTCCTAATCACATCTAGGTAAGGTTCTATGCTTGTCTCTTGGCTTATGGAAGGCATTTAGGGCATTTTGGCACCCTAAAATGGAGTTCACGGCCCAAGAACTTCCTTGGCCGTGAACTCACTTTTGGTCCTTGATTTTAATTGATTTTGATGCCTAAACATGTCAAGGTTTGTCCCATGTTTGGTTTCCAAGGTCTAGGGGTCATTGGGCACACTTTGGCCCTTGGAATGGAGTTTACTCCCCAAGGTGTTCTTGGGCGGTAAACTCACAGATCTTGGTGTTTTCCTATGATTTCTAGTGTATTAAGCATATATAAAGCTTTAAAGCAACACTAGATAGAAGTACTCACGTTCCGGAACAAAAGTCCGAAGATCCTTGAGAGAGAATTTGGTTTTTCTCTAGTTGGAATTATAACTAATGAATAATTTGGTTCAGAATCCTATATATAGTCCTGGGATTTTTGGCAGAAAATATTTTATTCCCGGAAAGAACTCTAATATCATAGAGTTTTGGAATAACAGAGTTGCACAAGACCCAAGTGCAACCTCTCTCCTGATATCTCCTTAAGTGTAAATCCTGAGTTGCTCGAACTTGTCCCAAAAGTTTGAAGTTAGCAGAAACAGACTTGGCTTCTATTGAATGTGGAAATTTGTGGGTTGTCACATCCAACTCGCCGAGTCTCCTCACAACACCCAAAAATAAAAGAATAAAAAATAATACCTGGGAATCCGGATGTTACAGTATAAATAAACACAATCAAGGTGCGTGTCGAGAGTTTTACGAGAGTTATAGAAGTTTATTAATTGCAAATCGCAAGAGTGAAGAAATTTCAAACATTTCCAGGAGTACATATAAACAGAAGTTGTTTTTGCTGATCGTCCAATGTGCACGACGTGATATTTTATTTTTCACGATCTGGACGATTTCTTCCTCGACACCATGACGTGGCATTGCTTTCCCACGACGAGGCTGGGCTACAATGAATTATTTGAAGTTTAGTTTCCCTACATTTTCGAGTGCATGGTTCTTCGTTTCATTTATCCGACACATTCACGCATTGCTGAAGATCCAGTTTTTAGAAATTCTCAAGATGTCCAAGCTTTACCACACAAGTTTCAGAATTCGATCTCGCCACTACTACCCCAGGGGAGTATGTTCCAATTATTCCTCTTTAATTTATGTTCTTTAATAGTTTTAGCATGCGATGGGGACATTGCATCATTTAAGTGTGGGGTAGGGGTTGAATATAGGAATGTAAGCATATTGAAAAACTGACTTGGGTTTTAAAAATAATAATCTAAAATTGATTCTAGTTAAAAAAAAATTATTATGTTAAGATATATATAGGTTTCTGGTTTGGTGTGGGACGATCCGATGCTAGCTTCAATGTTTATTTGAGCCAAGAGATGTTATAGTGTATTTGTGGCGTCCCTATCCTAGTGAAATCATGAAGCAAAAACATAACCTTGCTTAGTTTGAGGGCCACAATATGTTTAGCATCGTGTACCATAAATATATCCTGGAGAGCTTATGTAGTCATTTCACATTTGACTAATACCTATAACCAATATGGGCTAAAGTTAAGTTCCCTTGCATAAGCATATGTTTTTTTAGGATTTTTTTAGTTTTGATTGAAAAAAATGAGAAAGAAAAAGAAAAAAAAAAGAAAAAATAGGATTTTTTTTTGCAAAAGTTGAAAGAATAAGAGTCTAAAAAACTATGAAGATCAAGAAATATCATTAAGAAAAGCTCCAAAATACCGAAGACTCAAGAATAAGGCAAATTGCCAAGCTATTTTATATTGTAATTTTTTTTCTAGGTTATTTTACCATATGTATGCTTTTGGGGCTTAACCAAAAATACCTAGAGGTTAAGAAAGCTTTCTTGGGATATATTCGTAGGGATGCATAAAATGAGTGTTGTTCATAATAAGTGGGAGAGTGTTTATGAGGATCATAAGTATTTAGGATCGGAGAGGTTTTTAGGAAATTAAGACACAAATATATGTATTGAGGTCTTGTTGTAATGGTGAGGCTCAATATGGATTTTCTTGTGTAATGTTGGTAGGTAGGGTTTTGATGTGATGATAATAAAAAAATCAGTTTCGCTTGGGGGTAAGCATAAGACAAGTGTGGGGTATTTTGATATGGCCATATTTTTACATATATTTAGGTAGTATTTTAATACATTTTAAGCTATATTTTGGTTAATTGAAAAGATATTTGGTACTTATTGAGTTAAATTATAATATGCAACCAAAAAGGACAATCTTGAAGGAAAAGGACCAAAGATGACAAAAGACGAAATTTTGGAAGCCAAGGTTAGCAGCATCGTTGAATTGGAAGAGAAGCCGTGCAGTTTTGCATGCCACGACGTGGTGATCTCAATACCACGATGTGGCCACGTGTCCTAATCTAGAAGTTTTGGTGACTTTCCGCATGCGGGATTTCATAGAAGACCATGACGTGGTGGCGGTCAACCATGTCGTGGTGGTCAGATATATGGCAACTATAAATATGCGGATATTAGCTCAAATCTGAGAGGTTGGCTTGAGGAATAAGCTTTGATTTACGAATAAAAACCTCTAGAAAACCTGTATAAGGCTAGTAATCAATTAGATTGCAAGAGTTGAAGAGAATTGAAGGATGAACATCATCAAATCGTTCGGTTTGCTAGATTTTACAATGTCTTTTCTGGTTTACTTAGATTTATTGTTTGTTTTTTATTTAGTTATGTGCTAATCACCCCCATAATTCTATTTGGTGAAGATGAACCTTGATCATATGTATTGATTTTGAATATTGGATGGTTTATCTTGAATTTACTTATGTTTGATAAACCCTAGCTTGTTTAGTTCTAGTCTTTGAATGCATTGATATGATTTTAGTGTAGTAGATGATCATTCTATTTGCATGAACTTGTTTTCCTAATTGTTTATGATCATTAAATAAATAGAGTTAGGATTAATCACATTTTATACTTGGTAATTAAAGCTAGTAACTTTAAATGTGTTAGAGAGCATAATTAATCTTAATTTGTGATTTTTTGCTTAACTTGATCATACGAAAGTAACTTTTATCATTCATAGTCCAATTTGTGCTCACTATCAATTTACTGTTAAACTTTTGCATGATCATTGCATAGTAATACATAAACTGGTAAGTCTAGATATTTGATCAATAGCTAGATAACAAGTTGGTAATCAATATATTTCATCCATTAGAAATCAACCATAGGAGAAGGTCAAATCGGACCTAAGCAGAAGTACTCTTTAATTCCTGAAGTTAATTCGTGTTTCTTTGCTTGATAGTTGATAATTGTTTAATTAAGTTAATCTAAACTTGTAAAATCAGATAAAACCCCCCATATTTAGTTGTTTTTCTTAGTCCATGTTTTAGTAATTATTTATTTAATTGAATTTTGTTCCCTGTTATCGGCACCCAACTTACCTGAACTACAGTATAATCTGACTAGGTAGACTGCCTATAGGTGCATAGTTAGCAAGAATTTGTTAGGTTATAAATTTAAGACTAGTAGGTACTTTTGTGCACATTGGATACAAACTATGATATCCTTTAATATTCAAAACCAATTAAAACTTTCCTTTACGCTTTTAGAATTATATTAACAGATGCGGAAATTCCAAGTACCTTTCAAACAATTTGAGTACAAGTGAGTGTCTTGATTTAATAGAGCCCTAAATATGTCATAATTGATATAGAAACATAAAATACAATGTAAAGACCTAATGTTCATGAACTCTATTGTAGGCAATCTCTTAATCACTCAGTATCTTAATCAAGTTCTAGTAGCTTAAGTCTTGATACCTATAATGCATATAAACTAAGTGGGTCAGGTTGGTAAACTGGTGAGATACATATGTACTTTAATCCCATACTTTCATGATAATATTCCTTATTTATCAGACCTACAAAACCTTACTAAATAATATAGATAAGGTTTAAATATTTATAAAACCCTCTACCCATCCTATTTGATCCTCGTAGATCCTAGTCCATGATGATCAGTAAGTTTTAGCTTACTCGATGAACCGTTTCAAGGGTTTGACTACACAACTAAGGATTTCCTTGGCCAGTGTAAGACATAAAGGCACATGATTTGTTAGAGTATCTTGATGAATAGGATATTACATTTCATCTATGTCTGTAGTTTATAAGCCTACACTAGCAACGTAATTCACCAAACCACCTACAATGGTCAAGTGGTGCCATCCTACTCAGGGGGATAACCAAACATTGCGTTAATAATTTCCTGATCGGGACCCATCATTTCTAGTCATCCCAAGATGGAATATTGATATGTACTCTTGTACGGAGCTACCGTACATTGATACATGAAAGTATCATGGAATAGGACTGTACTCTCCGTTCCTAACTTACACACATTCCCCAAATGAGATTACCCATTATCAAACTTAATTGAACTGAGCATCATTTATAAGTCTTACTTCCCTAATAGGCAAGTCTACCGGGCTTATGAACTTTCCTCGGAATACCAACTCTATTTTAGGCAATCCTATCTGTTGAGTATTTGAGATAATGAAATTGATTTGGCATGTTTGGTTATTTAGGGAAGCCCTTTTAGGGTTAATCGTTTTATGATTCCCTACAGTGCCTTTATAGTAGAAGTTCTTCATCGAGCTCTTCTAAGGCATTGGTTTTATATTTATGGTAAATATTGTATGTTCCCTATAAATAATCATTAGGTTAGCTTTTTGTAAAAAAAAGTTGTTTTCAGATTAGGGTTTTCTTGTATGTTCATATCATAATCAATATACACAAAACCTTTATCACATTACTTGCATATTATGGTGATTGATTCTTGATTGTTCTTGATATTCCGCATTCCTCATCTTGGATTTATTCCCAACAAGCGGTATCATAGCGGGTTCTTGTAGATCTCAGCGACTATTGCGAGAAACGATCTTGTTTATGGCGATATTTTATCATGAATCTCACCTTGTTCTTCAAGTTTTGTAAGTTTTCTAAAAAGAAAAAATCAAATATCTTGTATTATTGCAAAATCTTGTTTAGATCTGTTATCTTCTACCCATTCCTTCATATGATTTGTTCTTAATTCGTGTTTTGGAAGAAAAATAGAAGAAGAATTTCGTGTTTTGTCAAAGTATTTTTGTTCAGATCTACTTTATCTCTTTAGAAATCATCTCAGAGCCGTTTTCTCTCTCTAGAATTCTTTTCAGATCTACATTCTCTCTCTTTAAATTACTGTCACTTTTTGAAGATCTAATGGATCTTTTATTATGTAACTCCATTTTAGAACTTGGATTAGAGGTTACTAAACCATACTATGGTGTCGACAAAGTGACTTTATTTCATGTTCTTGGTGATTATACGTTGATGGATGTTACTGAGTTATATAATTTTTTGTTGATGAGAAAATAAAAGAATACTCACATGTTAATGAATGCGAATTACAAAAGAATGCGAGAATAGTAGAACAATTTTGTATTATCTATGGAAATTTATGTCGAGAAAATATACAACAGAAGTTAGAGAAAGAAAGAAAAGAAAAAAAGAAGTTATTGATGTTCTTGATGAAGTTGATAATGTTCTTCATGTTTCTAAAGAAAAGGTGACTCCATATGTTCTTGTTGAGGGGGAGTCAAAAGTTTCAAGTCTTTCAGAAATGTAACAATCTGAATCTAGTTGTTTTGAAGGTGAATCATAAAGAAAATCTTCTGAAATCGTGAAAGTGAAGAAGTTTTGTTCAATTGGAACTCAAACAGATGATTTTTCTAGTTCTTATGACGTTTTTGAAGGATTGGTTTCTTACAAAATGCCAATAATTCAAGATGTTCAGATTTACCAAACTCCTAAGGATTGTGTTCAAAAGTCTTCAAATGTTCAGATTCAAAAAGATGAAGAGGTTGCTCAGATCCGAAATTCATTTCTGAAGCCTAGAAATCAGAAAAGAAAGAAAGAAAGAACAAGAAGAACAAGAGTAAAATGAAGAAGGTTTTGATGGCCAAGGTACAAATACCTAATGCATTTGAAAAGGTTCAGAAAGCTTAAGTCAAGAATGTTCAAAGAAAATTCAATTTTTCTTTAGATGAATATGTTAGAAGTTGGAGAAAAGAGAAAAGAGTATTTGGTTGGTTTAATGAAATTTATGGAAATTTTTGTTTTCCAACTAAAAAACGGGTATTATTTTCAGAAGATGATCGATTCTCTTCAAATAAATGGGTGTGCAAGAAGTCAACTTCAATGTTGAATCTTAAATGGGTACCAAAGGTCTCATAAAAGTTTTGTTTAAAAAAATAAAAAATGGGGACAAAATCTGGAGAAATCTGATGAATTTTGAGTCAAAATGATGAAATCTTGTTGAAGAAATCAATTTTTATTGATTTTTAATGGTTGGAAATGATAAAAGCAGAAAAAGTTGAAAAAATGGGTGAAAAATGACATTTTCTACAAAATGAGCGCTGCAATCTGACATTACAGCAAAAAATGGGTTGAAACTGTCAGTGTACTACAAAAAGAGGGTTAGATTCGGAATTATTGTCTAAAGGCTGTTACTTTCGTAATTTGGGCGAATTCTGCCATCTCCTTCAAACTTTAAGGGTAGTTATCGGAAATATAAAATCAATTGCTTGTGTTATTGGCCAGCGAATCTACTTTCCACGATGTACGACCAACTGCAGCGGAATTTTTTATTCCAAAACTGAAATTCACGTTCGGACTTTGTGTACCCGGAATTATAGTTCGAACTTTATTGTTTGGCTTTCCGAATCATTGGCACAGTCAGAATCAGAAGTATCAAAATCGGAGTTCACTGCTCATCTCCGAGTGTTCGGAGGTTTTCGCAGTTCTGGCATTCGGAGTTCAAGGCTCGGATGTTGCAACCGATTTGCAATCGGAGTTTCAGTCTCAATATTGAAATCGATTCGGACTTGGATTGAAAACGGGAATCGGAAGCATTAAAATCGAAATCGGAATCTGAAGCTACGAATGTGAATCTACTGTTCATCTCCTAGCCCTCGGAGAGATTCGCAACTACAACCTTTCGGAATCACATGTGTAATCGATTGATTCGGAGTTGTAGGAACGAATCGGAATCGGAGTTCTGTCGTTTGGAGTTCGGAAGTTGCGATCTATTCGCAAATGGGTGTCGGAATATATTTTTTTTTTGTCTCGGAATTACCTGTCGACGAAGGTTCGGTATTTAGAATCCGCAGTGGGCACTTGCAACTACATTCGAAATTATTTACTTCGGAGATTCAATTCGCTCTCGGTGTTCGTCCGTGTGTGCTCGATTGTATCATTATCTGGAATCGAGATTTCAAGAAGCTTTGAACGGAAATTCAATTTTGACTTTTCTAAGTCAACATGCGTGTTCATCTCACTTAATGAAGACGATGGGTATATTTTTCATTTCCTGTCCCCAAAGTTTGTTTGGCTTGACAGATTTATTTCCAACAAGCGGAACCAAAGTCTGATTTTGACTTTCAGTAGTCAAAGCTGTCGTTGTTCTTCTAATTTAACGAGGAAAATGATAATATTTTCTGTTCCACTCCCAAGGAATTTGGCATTTTGACAGATTTAACCGCGGATTCCATTTTTCACAATGTCTTGGGTTTTTGCCTCTTTTTTCCCTTCTTACCAAAATATTTTCATTTCTAATCCTTTTCTTTGGTCTTATTCTTTTCAAAACCTTCTAAATAATTGCTTCTTATTCCATTTTTTTTTGTTTAATATTTAAAAATCGAAAATACAAAATTAATTTTTGTTATTTTTCCGGTTTTAATTTTTGAGAATTTGGTACATTCTAAAAGGATTTATTTCATCTAATCTGATGGGTTTTGAAGATTTTTTTTTTTTTCTGGCAACTCGGGATAGCGGAGTTTGTTGGTGACTCTTCTTAACTTTCCAGATTCTCTCCATGGTATTTGTTGAAGATTCAAGGGGGGTGATGATTATTCAAGAGGGAGTTTGTATTTGGAAGATGATATTTATTTCTCTCGTTTTGAAGACTTCATGTGCTGATGAATCTCACAATTTAGGGGGAGAAATGCCAAGAAGATCGAAAATCGTGATTTTCATCAGTTTCAACATCTAGGGGGATTGTTGAGTATTTGAGATATTCAAACTGATTTATTCAAACTGATTTGACATGTTTGGTTATTTAGGAAAGACTTTTTCGGGTTAATCGTTTTATGATTCTCTACAGTGTCTTTACAGTAGAAGTTCTTCATCGAGCTATTCTAAGACATTGGTTTTATATTAAGGCGTTGGTTTTATAAACAATCATTAGGTTAGCTTTTTGTAAAAAAAAAAGTTATTTTCATATTAGGGTTTCTTGTACGTTCATATCAAAAGCAATATACACAAAACCTTTATTAGATTACTTGCATATTATGGTGATTGATTCTTGATTGTTCTTGATATTCCGCGTTTGTCATCTCGGATTTATTCCCAACACCATCCCAATATTAACATAGAGTATTAGGTATTAACATTTTCTTTATCTTTCTTATTAATCATACTTCAATTATTCATTATCATGTAATCATATTATCTATATACTGTAACACGTACAAAACCATATCTGGTTCGTACCTTGTATATAAACGTATATAATTCTACCACATATTATAGGAAATAATCATATATATCACATATATTTAATATATTAAATAAATAATTGTATAAAAATTATGTTCATGAAATAGACTATGCACTTAGATGACAAAATGGGTGACTGACGATTTCGGCAGGGCTTCACTCCTCACTTCCAAGGAGACCTAGACATATAAAGCACTCAGATTTAGTCTAGTTTCATAATCCTGGCGACTATAATACTTATAGTCTAGATTCCTCAATAATCCCAATGTATACATCAAGATCTATCAAGTAAGAAATAATCGGGTAGGATCATATCGGAGGTAGGGTCCGTTTGGTATATATACTATACTGTTTGGAAATCCCACTTTATACACCTCACTAAATCCAGCCTAGATATCACTCCCATAAGTAGATCAATCTGTATAATGACTTGGAATCGCTAATAAATTTTAATTATAAGTTCATAATAACGAATATGACTATAATTAAAAGCCATACTTAAATAAAATAAGTGTAGCTTAACTTACAGAGTACACTGATGAAAACCAGGAATTAAGCGGGCATGTAACACCCCAAAGTTTGGAAAGTCAAGAAAGGAAAGAAGACCTCAATTTTAAGGGGAGACTCGATGAGTCCATGGAGGGAATCGGCGAGTCCGAGCGGGATCCGGGTCGAGGTGCGAGCGACCGACTCGGCGAGTCGGCCAAGGAGACTCGACGAGTCGGGTCTGAACGAGGAAAACCCTAAATCCGGGACTTGGAGCCTATTTAAGCGTCTCATTCTCCTTCCTAGGGTTCCTTTACTACCTCTCTACCCCAGAACACCAAACCCTAGCCGCCATATCCGTTTTTGAGCTAGATCTTGCCTTGAAGAGTGCACTAAAGCTTGGGAAAGGAAGAAAGGCTTTGGAAGTGCAAGAAGGGACTGTAGATCCGGGATTGAGAAGACATTTCAGACCAATTGGAGGTAATAAGCTGTTGCCTGGAATTCCTTTGCACCTAGATCTATTCTCATGTGTGAGTTGTAGACATTTTGGCATGGTAAGTATCCATTTCGAGCTAGAGGTCCAGATCTGAGGTTGCTACCTCAGATCCATGTTTGTTTTGGTCTAGAATCCCCTAAAGTATCAGCCCTTGGTATGTTGAAGAAGTATGTTGCCATAAACCTTAGTTTGAATGTGTTTTAAGCCTAGATCTCTTGATCTACACGTAAAGTTTGCCACTTTACGTGGGGGATAGGTCTTAGAAGTATGGATCTATGAGTTGGAAGCCCTGCTTGGCTCAAAAAGCCACTGCATGGATTAAGGACTGAATAGACTCGGCGAGTCCTTCGAGTGGACTCGGCGAGTATCTTGAAGATGAGGAAGAACTCGACGAGTGGGATGAACAGCTCGTCGAGTTGGATGAAGTTAAGCATGAACTCGGCGAGTTGGAAGAACAAATCGACGAGTTGGTTGAAGATTGCCTAGGACTCGGCGAGTCTATTAGTGGACTCGGCGATTTAGGTCGCGAAACCTCAAACCCTTCGAGTTGAGACTCGAATCAGTGAGTCGGGTGGTGACTCAGCGAGTTGGACAGGACAGGACTTGGAACTAGCTGGACTCAGCGAGTCATAGAATGACTCGGCGAGTCGAGTCGCGAATAGAAAGACCCTGAGCTTATGAACTCGGCGAGTCATTAGGAGGACTCGGAGAGTAGGGTTGACCTGGAAGGTTGACTTTGACCAGAGTTGACTTAGTTGACTGTCAGACTCAGTGTTATATGTATATTGATAGCTCGGAGAGCTAGAGGAGCAGCGGTTCAGCGGATTGTCGAGTAGCAGCCAGAGGTTTATCAGCAGAGCTCAGCAGTTCAGGTGAGTTTCCCTTCAGTAGGAACGGGTCTAAGGCCACAATGCCGGCTCGTTTATCTAGCAGTCAGCTTCGGATTTCGGTCCGATGTAGTAGTTAGTATGTTTGATGCCTTCGTGGCTCAGACAGGGTTTATGTGTTGATGCCAGTTGATATGTTTATGATATGTTCAGTTAGCTTTGGACTTCGGTCCGATGTAGGGGAAAGAGGTCCCAGTCTGCTTTGGACTTCGGTCCGATGTAGTAGTTAGTATGTTTAATGCCTTCGTGGCTCAGACAGGATTTATGTGTTTATGCTAGTTGATATGTTTATGCTATGATCAGTCAGCTTCGGACTTCGGTCCGATGTAGGGGACAAGGTCCCAGTCAGCTTCAGACTTCGGTCCGATGTCAGCTTCGGACTTCGGTCCGATGTCAGCTCCGGACTTCGGTTCGATGTAGGGGACAAGGTCCCAGTCAACTTCGGACTTCGGTTCGATGTAGGGGACAAGGTCCCAGTCAGCTTCGGACTTCAGTCCGATGTCAGCTCTGGACTTCGGTTCGATGTAGGGGACAAGGTCCCAGTCAGCTTTGGACTTCGGGTCGATGTAGGGGACAAGGTCCCAGTCAGCTTCGGACTTCGGTTTGATGTAGGGGACAAGGTCCCAGTCAGCTTCGGACTTCGGCCCGATGTAGGGGGCAAGGCCCCAGTTAGTCCGTACTTCAGTCCAATGCAGTGGGCAAGGCCCAATATGTGCTTTATATGTTATTGTGTGGTATGTGGTAGATTGGGGGAGCTCACTAAGCTTCGTGCTTACGGTTTTCAGTTTTGGTTTCAGGTACTCGGTTTTCAAAAGAGGAGCTCGGGAAGATTGCAGAGCACACACCATAGTCAGTTAGCCTGGGAATGTTGAACTCTGATAATGATATTATGTTTTGAATTTAATACTCGAAAGTTATGTTTGACTTATGATACGTTTTATAAATCTAGTTTTAGTACTGTTTTAAAAGAAATTTTTAGTCATGATTTTTGGGTCGTTTCAAGTTGGTATCAGAGCCTTGGTTTGAGGGATTCGGGCGCACTTCCGAGTGTGCCTGAACTCAATCTAAGGAAGTGGTATAGAGTTTTCAAAAGAAAAATCGTAGTTACAAAAGAATTTTTGAGAAAAGAAAACAATTTTAGAAAAGTGTACAGAAAAGAGTTTTAGAAAAAGCAAAAAGAGTTTTGAAAAGAGAAAAGGGTGTGGTGCATGCAATCAGCCGAGCTCAAGTAAGTACTCCCAATTTACCCATACAAGTTATGTGATGATTATCAGTATCAGTTTCAGTTTCAGTTCAGTTTCAGTTTCAGCTTCAGTAGAACAGCATGCTAGAATAGGACTAAGGATCTAGGATGATGCCTTATGTGCCTGCTTTATGTGTTCCAGCTTGATGAGAATTGCATGCTAGTATTGAGTAGACAGTAGTAGGATCGCCTGTGTAGGTGATGCCGGATAGTGTGAGCTTAGCATTGTGTGCTAGTGCAATTTCTTGTTATGAGAATAGTTTTGCCTGAGTATGTTTCCTTTATCCGAATGCTGCTTGCTTTGTGCTTTGTGGGACTCTGAGTGATGGGAGTTAGCCATTAGGTGAATACGTCACATCACATGTGATCAGGATTGAATAATCTCAGAGTGCTGGATTTGGCCCTATTGCGCAGCTCTTGTCTGAGTCCAACCATTGTAGGGACGAGTCTTTTACTCGAAGGATTATCCGAGCCTCATTGCATGTGATGGTATTCAGGTGGTGGTTAACTGGCATTACCAGGAGGCCTTCAGCAGCTGAGGACTGGTTTGGGTGGAGTCAGAAGTTCCCTAGGGCAAGCCTAGGAAGGTAGTAGCAGAGATCAGCAGCAGTAGAGTGACTTGGTGGAGTCGAGGCAGTTCTTGAGGAAAGTACGGATAGATGTGGAAGGTAGTAGGGGCCCATACTACTAAAAGCAGAGGATCCGTACTCGATTCAAGAGGGGCCAAGGCAAAACTAGGGAACTAGTAGAGTGTGTGAGAGATCCCTCAGCAGTAGTGTGTAAATTGATCAGGAATTGTTATCTTTTCAACATGGTGACATTGCGCGAGATACCGGTTAGCAGTTCAGGCGTCGAGGAGGGATCTGGCTCGGGCTCTAGATCTGGGCAGCTTGATGATCAGATGAGGGATTTCATTTCCGCAGAGATTATGCGCAACATCATTGATCAGACTCCAGTGATTTTCGGTTCGGTTAGAGAGGCCATTGTGGAACTCATGGACAGTCATCTTGAGGCCTTTAAGGCCGGGATAGTTTCAGGACAGATTGGGGCTCGTCTAGACCCCGATTCTTATGGAGTTCAGGGATCCATCAGGAGAAGAGATCCCATTTCTAGTTTTTGCCATCAGGGGACAGGAGTGAGTGGGGCACCTTGTCTCCAAGAGAGACCTCTATATGATTGGATAGTTGAAGAAGTTTTGCGAGCCGTTCGCGAGGATCTGCCCGACATGGTCGTGAGGATCACTGATAGATTGATCGAGAGGCTCCAGGATCAGACAGCTGTTGTTCAGTCGGCGGGCAGGGAGTCGGAAAGGAAGAGGAAAGCGGATGAGACTCAGGTAGCCTCAGGTTCAGGTAAGAGGCCCAAGGGTTCGGATTTGAGGGCGAGGAACTATCAGAACTGCAGTCGATGCGGGAAGTGCGGAAGGATGCACATGGGTTTGTGCAGGCGTAGAAATGGTGATGATTTGGGCTGTTTCAGATGCGGTCGAATGGGTCATATCAGCAGGGATTGTACTACTACCATTGCCCAGGGACTTGACCCGATATGTTTCCATTGCGGTCAGAGAGGCCACAAGAAGGACCATTGTCCGAGTTTGTATGCAGCAGGGCAGGTGTCAGCTTCTGCCCCTGGGACTTTGAGAGTCGCCAGCGGACATCAGGGCCGGGCAAGGGCGCCTACGGCTTAGAGCCGAGTCTTCCGGTAGATTTCAGTAGGGATTCGAGCAGCACTGAGTGATGGAGGTATGTATTTTTTGCTTTTCTGTCATCTATTATTGTGATATTATTGTTTTGTTGCTGCATTGTTATCAGTAAGCTTGAGTGTGCAGGTATTATATTACCTGCTTGTGGTCGAGTTTTATGCCATCTGCATACCTTGGAATTCGAATAGTGAATTGGAGGTCGTTCCCTCTAGATCAGGTTACTTCGGATTCAGTATCTGTAGCATGTATGTGTAAGATGCAATAGTGCTTTACTACTTGCGAAGGGCGTTAGTTGGGGAATGATCAGTTATATTCTCAGGAGTGATAGTCCAGAGTTTTAGTGGAGTAGCTAGCGGTCAGTAAGGAAGTGGTTGGGGATGCGCACCCCAAACGCAGATTCTTGGGATGTAGTCCCTAAAGAAATTACGGTTAAGGATCGAAGGGTGCTCAGTCAGATAGCAGGAAGGGTACGGACCTGGCAGGAGTTAGTTGGAGCGCTGGCAAGGGTAAACGTCGGCAGTCAGCATATCGCCCTTCTAATGAAAGGAAGGTTGGAAATCCTTTCGACCAGTGAGCAGTAAGGATCTAGTCGAATCCAAGTAGGGGAGAACCCTTCCAAGTATACAAGAATAAGAGCCACGTAGACTCAGGATGATTGTGCGGCCTCTGAAGTGATTGTAGCACAGTGATCGATGGATTGAGGAAGTTCAGATTTGGGAGTTCGAGGACCTTCCCAGCAATTAGTTCATGTAATCGAGATGATTAGAAGCTGGTTGAGAATCCAGGATTGGAGGACCACCCGTAGAGGCTCAAGTGAGTCAGAATGAGGATCCGGAGATCGGTTAGCAAGAGATGTCTACGTATTAGTAGCCAGTGTCAGCGTCAGCATGCAGGATTGTGTGGATTCAGGAGTTGGGAGTTTGGAAACTTCCCAACGAAAGCTTCTTGTATCCGGATTAGTAGGCGGTGATTTGGGAACCAAGCCGAAGAGTTCCTCGACGAAGCGCTAAGTATATCAAGGATACAAGATGTCAAGAATGATGCAGTATTCAAAGACTAAGGGCTGTTTTTGGGAAATCGGGATGAGGAATCACTAGCGGGACTAGGGATACTCAGGATGTTCTCGAGATAGTAGTAGTGTTGTAAGTCTGCGGGGGTAGCCGTAGCATTCACTAGCAGTCAGATAGTAGTAGTAGTGTTGTAAGTCTGCGGGGGTAGCCGTAGCATTCACTAGCAGTCAGATAGTAGTAGTAGTGTTGTAAGTCTGCGGGGGTAGCCGTAGCATTCACTAGCAGTCAGATAGTAGTCGTAGTGTTGTAAGTCTGCGGGGGTAGCCATAGCATTTACTAGCAGTCAGATAGTAGTAGTAGTGTTGTAAGTCTGCGGGGGGTAGCCGTAGCATTCACTAGCAGTCAGATAGTAGTAGTAGTGTTGTAAGTGTGCGGGGGTAGCCGTAGCATTCACTAGCAGCCAGATAGTAGTAGTGGTGTTGTAAGTCTGCGGGGGTAGCCGTAGCATTCACTAGCAGCCAGATAGTATTAGAGAGTTGTAAGTCCGCGAGCGTAGTCGCAACCTTTATTAGATTGGTATGTAGCTTGAGCGCGTGTTGGACGCGGGAAAGCAGTAGTACCCACCAGTTCGGGTGCAGCAGTGAGGATATGGGAATCCACGGGTTAGATTTCGGATTTCCCAAATGGTCCAGTTATGGCTAAGTCAGCAATTTTGGCTATAGATCGTCACATCAGTTATGAGATCAGGGTAGCAGTGGACCGTTGGGGTTCGGGTATGTTAAGGGCTACTGTCAGTTTGGGAGCCATCATGTTGTTAGTCGTCGAATTGATGATGTCAGGGTGTGACGTATGGACCCGATCGGTTGGATCGGAAGGTTGCTTGAGCCACAGTGACAGAATAACTAGTGGAAACTAGTTCCAGAGAAAGATTTCGTTCAGAAGTCGTGGAAGCGACTAAGTGAGGAGTCCCTTGACTCCACAGTTGGGTTGGAGATCAGTGTTTCAGGCAGCTCAGTGTTTCAGCCAGATCGGTGTTTCAGGCAGCTCAGTGTTTCAGTTAGTTCAGTGTTTCAGGCAGCTCAGTGTTTCAGTCAGTTCAGTGTTTCAGGCCGTTCAGTGTTTCAGTCGGCTCAGCGTTTCAGGCAGTTTAGAGGTTCAGGCATGTTCAGTATTGCAGGCAGTTCAGTGTTTGGAAGGTTTTAGAGTTTTGGGACAGTATTAGTACTTGTGTTGGAATGCAAGTGCTGACGGTATAGTTGGTTGATTTGGAAATGGCAAGTCTCTCTCAGCAGGATCAGTTGAGCCTTCTACCAAGTGTAAGTGATCTGTAAGGATAGCTAGGCAGGTAGCTTTTCTTTCAGGAGGGAAGGCTCGAGTTAGTAGGAGTTGAGTAATCAGATGGGATATAAGCAAACTAATTCCAGCAGCATCGTTTCGGTATGAGCGGCAGAATGGATAGGACAGTTATAGATAGTCGAAGTATCTTCAGGAGTCGCTGGAAGTGACTAGGAGATTGCGATGGAGTGTAGTGACCGGTGGGAGTCCGGTAACTCAGATATCGGTAGCTTAGTCGGACCAGAGTGGTCTCAGTGCGTCCAGTAGGCGGTTGAGGGGTGCAGAATTCTCAGTCGGAGGAAGTAACATTGAGGAAATTAGGGAAAGGAGAAGAATTCAGTATGTACCAACAGTAGTGACCAGCACTGTGACTGGCTGGAGTGATGGACAGAAGGGTGTTAGTTTTCCAGATAGAGAGTTGGAGGCAGTTCGCAGGACCGTTGGTCATAGCAAACTTCGAGGACGAAGTTTAGTTTAAGTGGGGGAGAGTTGTAACACCCCAAAGTTTGGAAAGTCAAGAAAGGAAAGAAGACCTCAATTTTAAGGGGAGACTCGGCGAGTCCATGGAGGGACTCGGCGAGTCCGAGCGGGATCCGGGTCGAGGTGCGAGTGACCGACTCGGCGAGTCGGCCAAGGAGACTCGACGAGTCGGGTCTGAACGAGGAAAACCCTAAATCCGGGACTTGGAGCCTATTTAAGCGTCTCATTCTCCTTCCTAGGGTTCCTTTACTACCTCTCTACCCCAGAACACCAAACCCTAGCCGCCATATCCGTTTTTGAGCTAGATCTTGCCTTGAAGAGTGCACTAAAGCTTGGGAAAGGAAGAAAGGCTTTGGAAGTGCAAGAAGGGACTGTAGATCCGGGATTGAGAAGACATTTCAGACCAATTGGAGGTAATAAGATGTTGCTTGGAATTCCTTTGCACCTAGATCTATTCTCATGTGTGAGTTGTAGACATTTTGGCATGATAAGTCTCCATTTCGAGTTAGAGGTCCAGATCTGAGGTTGCTACCTCAGATCCATGTTTGTTTTGGTCTAGAATCCCCTAAAGTATCAGCCCTTGGTATGTTGAAGAAGTATGTTACCATAAACCCTAGTTTGAATGTGTTTTAAGCCTAGATCTCTTGATCTACACGTAAAGTTTGCCACTTTACGTGGGGGATAGGTCTTAGAAGTATGGATCTATGAGTTGGAAGCCCTGCTTGGCTCAAAAAGCCACTACATGGATTAAGGACTGAATAGACTCGACGAGTCCTTCGAGTGGACTCGGCGAGTATCTTGAAGATGAGGAAGAACTCGACGAGTGGGATGAACAGCTCATCGAGTTGGATGAAGTTAAGCATGAACTCGGCGAGTTGGAAGAACAACTCGACGAGTTGGTTGAAGATTGCCTAGGACTCGGCGAGTCTATTAGTGGACTCGGCGAGTCAGGTCGCGAAACCTCAAACCCTTCGAGTTGAGACTCGAATCAGTGAGTCGGGTGGTGACTCAGCGAGTTGGACAGGACAGGACTTGGAACTAGCTGGACTCAGCGAGTCATAGAATGACTCGGCGAGTCGAGTCGCGAATAGAAAGACCCTGAGCTTATGAAATCGGCGAGTCATTAGGAGAACTCGGCGAGTAGGGTTGACCTGGAAGGTTGACTTTGACCAGAGTTGACTTAGTTGATTGTCAGACTCAGTGTTATATGTATATTGATAGCTCGGAGAGCTAGAGGAGCAGCGGTTCAGCGGATTGTCGAGTAGCAGCCAGAGGTTTATCAGCAGAGCTCAGCAGTTCAGGTGAGTTTCCCTTCAGTAGTACGGGTCTAAGGCCACAATGCCGGACCGTTTAGCTAGCAGTCAGCTTCGGATTTCGGTCTGATGTAGTAGTTAGTATGTTTGATGCCTTCGTGGCTCAGACAGGGTTTATGTGTTGATGCCAGTTGATATGTTTATGATATGTTCAGTTAGCTTCGGACTTCGGTCCGATGTAGGGGAAAGAGGTCCCAGTCTACTTTGGACTTCGGTCCGATGTAGTAGTTAGTATGTTTAATGCCTTCGTGGCTCAGACAGGATTTATGTGTTTATGCTAGTTGATATGTTTATGCTATGATCAGTCAGCTTCGGACTTCGGTCCGATGTAGGGGACAAGGTCCCAGTCAGCTTCGGACTTCGGTCCGATGTCAGCTTCGGACTTCGGTCCGATGTAGGGGACAAGGTCCCAGTCAGCTTCGGACTTCGGTCCGATGTCAGCTTCGGACTTCGGTCCGATGTAGGGGACAAGGTCCCAGTCAGCTTCGGACTTCGGTCCGATGTCAGCTCCGGACTTTGGTTCGATGTAGGGGACAAGGTCCCAGTCAGCTTCGGACTTCGGTCCGATGTCAGCTTTGGACTTCGGTTCGATGTAGGGGACAAGGTCCCAGTCAGCTTCGGACTTCGGTCCGATGTCAGCTCCGGACTTCGGTTCGATGTAGGGGACAAGGTCCCAGTCAGCTTCGGACTTCGGTCCGATGTCAGCTTCGGACTTCGGTTCGATGTAGGGGACAAGGTCCCAGTCAGCTTCGGACTTCGGTTCGATGTAGGGGACAAGGTCCCAGTCAGCTTCGGACTTCGACCCGATGTAGGGGCAAGGCCCCAGTTAGTCCGTACTTCGGTCCAATGCAGTGGGCAAGGCCCAATATGTGCTTTATATGTTATTGTGTTGTATGTGGTAGATTGGGGGAGCTCACTAAGCTTCGTGCTTACGGTTTTCAGTTTTGGTTTCAGGTACTCGGTTTTCAAAAGAGGAGCTCGGGAAGATTGCAGAGCACACACCATAGTCAGTTAGCCTGGGAATGTTTAACTCTGATAATGATATTATGTTTTGAATTTAATACTCGAAAGTTATGTTTGACTTATGATACGTTTTATAAATCTAGTTTTAGTACTGTTTTAAAAGAAATTTTTAGTCATGATTTTTGGGTCGTTTCAGGGCAGAACTCTGACTCGATCAAATCATAGAATCACTCAGTCAATCATAGAATCACTTTGTAATTGTAATTAACAAGTGGTGATACTTTTTCCCTTCGATCAAATAATAGAATCACTCAGTCAATCATTCTGTCTTACATTCTTCTTGTTCTTATTTTCTTTGCATTTTTCATACTTCATATTATTCTATATTGAGCACTTTGTTGAGTTAATAATTTTTTAGACTTAACTAGTTTACCAGACTTGACTGGAAACTTATTACAAGCAATCATTAATATTAAGTTAATTCAAGGTTTATGTTTTCAAACCTTGTCCACACAAACCAGTGTACTCACATGTGGCCACTCACTGGCCACGTCATGGAAGCTCCACGATAAAACAAACGCAGAACGACCACCCACCACAACGTGGCAAACACCCAAACCAATCAGTCACGAAAAACCCCTCATCCACGACGTGGTGAGCATAATGTCACGCTGTGGGAACTGCTTTTGGACAACTTAGTGGATTAAGCCCTTTAATCCATTAACCCACACTCTCATATCTTCTAGAAAGCTTTCTAACGTCCATAAGCTTCATAAAAACCTTTATTATATGGACATGCATGTGAACACTAAACCTCAAAGGGGCCTCATGGATCCATAAAGTTGCCAACTTTATGGAATCCATCCACTCAGACTCTCCCAAACATGGAGAAAATACATAAAAGCCTAGATCTAGCATGATTGAACACGAAAGATAGAAGCTTGAGGACTTACAAGAGTCTAGAAACAGCACAAGATAATGAGGAGGAGATTTTCTTGCTGGAACAATGCCCCAAAGACACCTTCTTCAAAGGACCAAAAACCACCACAAAAGCTCACAAGATCAACAATGAAAGCTAAGGTTTTCTCTAGGTTGAAAAGGAGGTGATAGAGGTTGAGGATGAGCAAACGCTAACCGTAACATCCCTTAAATGGGGCTCAAACCCCAAAAATTAGGGTTTATCGTAAAACGACTGCCACGCCACGGTGCACACCAAAATGCACATTTCTTGAAGTTACTATGCCACGTCACGACACTTCATTCTGCACCTCATGGCACAAGGTTTCTCCCAAAAACCTTACGTTTGATCCCTCAAGTCCTCAATTGATCTATTCTTGAAAACAGGTGTTACACCACCCCTAAAAACCTCACCAGTAATGGAAGATTATAAAGAACAAGCTCTTTGTATATCCTCCACTATCACTTCCCCTAAAAACTTCAGTATATATTCACATCATACATTACTAGTTCAATCACAAATCAACAACTCCCACATGTTTCACCCAAGTGAATATCCAATAAACATGGACTAAGTAAAATCATGATCGATAGCCCCCTTTCAACTTTAAATTTAAATTGAAGCACAATTTACGAATGAAGATGGACTCGAGGTTTTTATTCATCAGAAATAGTTAAGGCACCTTCTCCGTTTATGGTGTTTGTCTGTCAGGACCATAATTTAAGAATGAAGATAGAACCCTATTTTACCTAATTGAATTGTAACGAACACGACGAAGCCATAAAAGCCATTATCACTGCCATAAACACCCGTCCCCTTTCCCCATCGATTTTTGGGTTAAGGAAAAACAATTTATGGATTTGAGCGTCAACCTCACTTTTTATTTTGTTAGTATGTTTCTTGATTTTTGCAAATTAAACGACGTTTGTGGGGGAAACGAGAAACATCAGAGCATAAGATGAAATCCCCCTGAAAGGCCCCAATCTATTTGTGGGTTCAATTAAGGAAATTTTAATAAATATGGAAAAAATTTTACAAACCCTATCATCACACAAAAAATGGTGCTAATTTCCTCATGGTTGATTTTTACAACGGGACTAAAGTGGTTGTTGATCAAAATATTGATGGGAAGAAGCTTGAATAATGGGATGCTTCCATTTATGAAAGATTACAAGTTCATATCATATCATCATTTGCTTCTATTTCAACATAAAATTTGCATAATTTTGTTCATATTGTTTTTTTGTTTTCACAAATAATGGTTATGACACCGCAATCATTATTGGATGCCTTGAGGAATGCTTATGTGAACTTTGAAAAATATGTTTATTGATTATAGATGAGTGTCATCGAGCTACATGTAGTCATTTTTATGTAAGCATGATGAAGGTAATTATTTGTCACTATTAATTTATATGATTGTGATGAAAAAATTGATGGTGAGATTTTTTTATCTTTTTCTTTTGGATGGAATTTTATCTCAAAGATGTTAACAAGCCATAAGTATTTCGCATGACTGCATCCCTAGTAACTAAAAAAAGTTATGCTTCTTAGTTTCTTGCATCTTTTACACCAAAAGACCTTGAAATTGTTTACCAATTTGATTTAATAGGCTAAATCTATTTTATACTATGATAGGGGTTATTCAAATGAATATGGTTCAAGATAAGTCATCTTTCTTGAACCATATACATCTGAAGCTTAGAAATTCTGCAACTCTTCAACAATTAAACTATAATATTAACTTATTTCATGTTAAACTCTTCAAGTTCCAACAAATTAATCACAACAACTCAATAATTTCCTAACTCAAAGAAGCTTAAAGAAATTACAAATCGCAAGATGAGAGGTATGATGTTTTCTTAATTCTACCCCAACATAATTTGATGGAAAGCTATCTATTTCTTACCAATTACTTTATATTTTATCCATTGTAAATTACTTTTACTATGATTTGTGTACAATAGATTTAATTTAAATCATAATGTTGGATATATTGTTATTTTTTTGGTATAAACATATATGACACTTTTGATATCAGTAATTTATATGTTAAATGTGACTTGAGTATTTGGAGCATTCTAATGACACACTTGGATACGATGGCACAATTGGATGTGATTGCATATTCGGATGTAATGACACACTTGGATGCGATGACACACTTGGATGTGATGACACATTTGGAAATGATGGCACTGCTCGTATATGATGGCACTCTTTGGGATGGGGCATCTAACAGTAGATTGAAGCATCGGAGAAGATATAATGCACTATATGTGCCACTCAATGGCACCTCAAAGAAATGTCATGCATAGGAGGTTCCACGAAGTGCCAAGAGTGGCACCTCGAAGATTTTCCATGCACAAGAGCTGCTACCAAGTGTGAATGTGTCATTCAATGTCACACTGATGTGTCTTCATGGAACCTCGACCATGTACCATGCACTGGAGGTGCCACAAAGTGATAGAAGATGCCACTAAGTGATAAGGTGTTCCATGCAATGACACCTAATGTGTCAGTGGTGGATTGTTGATGCTCTTGCAATACATATCAAGGATGAATATTCCAAAAGCTATAACATTGCGATTATGGTTGGTTGACACCATTCATAGACCTATAGGCTAATGGGTTTGGCCCATTAGGGTTTTAGGTCTGATCCCTTCACTATAAATAGAGATGTCTGCTAGTCATTTGAAAGTATCTTGTATCTTTAGTAAGTAGGTCAAATCTTTGTTGGTTGTACTTGTAATCTTTGTTTAAGAGCTCATAAATAAAGAATACTCATTTATTGCTTGTGGATGTAGGTCGCCTTAACTGAACCACATAACTATTATGTCTTTATGTACTTTTGGTTTCGTATCTTATCCGCATTACTTCCTAACAAGGATCATCAGAATTTGTCAAGTGACATCAACTATTTTCTGAGTCTTGACAAGTATAGTGTGGTTACCCTAACATAATTATTTAAATTAGTAATTCTCAATGATTCAGTAATTATAATTAATCCACAAGTATGTATACAATATACAACGTTTTTTTATCTATATTTTCAAAACGTGATTTTATGTTGTTTATTAAATATTAGTTGTTGTTTGGTTTGTAGAGTTTTTTTAGATTAACATTGTATAAAAAAAATTATATATAAGTTGTTAACAAAATTTATATAAAACCAATTTTCTTTATCTCAATTTTTTTAATTGCATAATCTAATAAAAAAAAACTATTTATTAGTTTCTTTCGAATTAAGAGTTTTAGAATTATAAATCAAAAACTGTACCAAACATGACAAAATATAATCCATTTTGTTTTTTCAGTTTAAGGGTTTACGTCAATTGGAGACTACATTTTGTGTTACAAACTTATTAAGGATAAATGAGAGGTAAAATCAAAGTTTTTTGGAGAAAAAAAATGAAAAGGTAAAACTTTATTATATAATCAACTTTTTTAAAAAAAAGTAACGGAAACATGAAAAAGTTAATTACTTTTTTCTTTAACATCTATTAGTTTCACAAAAAATAAAATCCACACGGATTTACAATTTGTTTCTCAAAGATAATCTTTGTATTATTATTAGTTTTATTTACTTTATTTTTTATTATAGATTTTTGAAGTAATTTATGTAAATATTTTCTCATGTTTTTTCTATGTATAATTAACGTAAATAAATTGGTTGTGTTATTTTGTTCGAATTTTAGATATAAATTTAATATTGATAAATAATATTTATTGTGATGATCGTTTATAGTTAGTTTTGCACATTTAGACTAAATCTAGAAAATATAATATTTTTATTATACAATTTCATTTGTGCGCAGCATTAAGCAAGTCATTTGATTTTAACCTAGTTCAATTGAAACTTTAAGACCTTTTAATTTATTTCATAATTAGTATATTAATTTCATTTATTATTTAATTTAATTCCAATGTTAACTTTCAATATCTTTTATTGCTACCACTTTATAATGGCTGGTCTAATATAATTAGTTTTGTATTATAAAACATAACGTTAAATTCAAAACTTCAGTAAAAATCAAATAAACTTAAAAAGAACCATTCAAAGATAAGTTTTTTTAAATATTAACTTATTAATATAATATTAAATGTAACAACTAAATTAAAATGTCAAATTGAAAAAATAAAAAAATAAAACAAAATAATTTGTCCTAGAAAGTTCTTTATCATAATTATAATTTCAAAAAAGACAACGTTTTGTTGATTAAAAAATATATTAGTTACAAGTAAAAATTGATATTTGATAATACAATTATTATAAAAACTAAAAAATGTTCAAATAATTTATTTTTAAAATAAAATAAAATATTTTTATTACATTTGACTAACCATAATAATATTGAACTTAAAAGATTAAGAAAAGTTTTTAATTAATAAAAAGTTGTCCAAATTTTTTATTTTAGTAGTTATATTTTTTCCCAAACAAATCGTTTTTTCCATCGATTAGCCATTGATAGTGATGATTATAAAATTTGTCTATATAAACTGATTTATCATTAAAATAATTGTTAAAAATAACAATAAATTCAAAACTAAATATATTTTTATTGTCATGTTGAATGAGTTTGAAGATTCTATTGTATTAGTGTGTTTTAAATATGTATTAATTATTGTTATGTATACATTACATCGTTTTATAAAATCTTAATATACAAGTTATAAGTTCAAATTAATGATAACAAATTTGTTATTTTTTATAACATGTATTTATAAATATTTTAATTATATTATTATATTTTGTATAACTCTTATATGTTTGTTTAGTTGCATATATAAATATAAATAGACTTTGTTAAACATTAAAAGTTAACTTATCAATTGCCTACGTTTTGATATTGTATAAGTTAATCCAAATATTTTTTATAAAATTATATTTACACACCGGATATATTAATAAGTATTTTTTTAGTAAATTACACGAATCGTCCATGTTCCAAGTATCAAATTGCACGTTCAGTCCTTATTTTTGAAAATTAACTCGAACCGTCCTTCATGTATTTAAATACTACCAACTCAGCCCCTATTGTTGTTCGACGTTAGTTTTCCCTGTTTGGGTGCCCCACGTGCCTTGCATGTAGGGGTATTTTTGTTATTTAATTTTTTGTGCCCCTATTAGAGCCATTGCCTCTCCCCTGCTTTCATTTATCTTGGTCGGTCTTCTTCCCCATTACTTTTTCCCCCTTTAGTTCTTCGATTACCCTTCTTCAACCAACAAAAATGGCAATTACATGCAATTGTGGAGCTAAAGCTGTGATTCGTACCTCATGGAGCAAGAACAACCCTGGAAAACGTTACTATGTTTGTTCTAACCCGGTTAATTTCGATTTCTTGATAAATCTAACATAATCTCCTAATTTCTCCTATTTTTTTGTAAAATTTAGCATTGTTAAATGTTTCTTGTAACACCAGCAAAATTTCGGTTAAAAATAAGTTTGTTCAATAACCATGATTGGGATGTACTAAGTGGTAGATATCGTAACAAGGTTTCCAAAAATATAAAGAAAACTAAAATCTGAGTTATAACGAAGAAGTTATGACCAATCGAAAATCTGCGACAATGTCGGTAAAACACTGTTAAGCAGAAAACACGAAATTCCAATAAAATTCTTTTTAACCTTAGGTATCAAAATGAAAGTTGTAGATATCATTAAACCGAAAACATACATAAAAAGAACGTCCAAATCTGACTTCCTATGATGAAGTTATGATTTTTCGAAGTTTTGATCATAGTAGTAGACAGCTAAAAACTCGAAATAGAGATCGAGCGACTTTTAGCCAACACACCCTAAACAAGAATCGAAGATCTCATCGATGGTAATACAATGGTAAAAAGACAGACGAAAACGGACGTCAGATGAAGAAGTTATGGATTTTTAATGGACTTTTCCAGTCCCGGCCTGTTAAAAATATATTATTAAAAATAAAATCAAAATTAGCCGATGAAGTATAAACGAGAGTTGTACAGTATATTCTCACCTTCGCGTGCATATAAAGAACATCGAAAACGGAGCTCGTACATGAAAGTTACGGATTTTACAAGATCGAGGCACAAAACCCGAGGCAGGTATGAGGGAACGCACTGCGTTCCCCAAGGATCGCACTGCGTTCGGGGCATAGAGCCAGTCCCATCCATCTGTTGAATCAAGAGTATGTAAGCCATGACGACTCAGGGGAACGCCCTGCGTTCGTGAGTGCCCCAGAACTGTAAAAGGGAGGCTAGGGCTCCGGGTTTGGTTGTTATTCTCTCACCATTTCCTCCACCGAACACCTCTCGAGTCCCTCTAGGATTACTTGGAAGCCTCAGTATTATCCCTAGCACGCAACGCAAGTCCCGATGCTCTCGAGAATTCCCGAGAATCCCGAGAAATCAACTTTTCTAGTCGACGTTTTGCGCGATTTTTAGTCTCAACTTCTTCAAGCCACCACTTCAACCAAGTGAGTTCATACCCCTATCACTACATTTTTAAATACCATTTTAAATTCTTTTATGGGGGGTGGGGGGAATACAAGTAAACACACGGCTAAAACCGTGTGAAACGTCAATCTTGGATATACTTTTCATACTGTTGTTTTAACTATCTTATGAAGTTATCATCATGCAAAATATCTCATAACACAACTTTACTCTCTTGGGAAAATAACATGCTTTATAAATGAAATATGTTTTGTTTATAAGTTTGCATATTATAGAGTGAACATTTCAACTACAACATTGTATATTCACAAGAACATATCAATCCCTATTATGCCTTTGTTAATATCGTTGAAAATGATAAACATTTCAGAAACAAATACATTCATTTTAATATGGGACTTAATTGAGGATTCGTGAGTCATTCATCTTCAATATACCTATTAAGGTACCGCTAGAAGTCCTGTTTATAACCAGAATCTCCCGTCCAGAGAATGTGACAAGCGTGTATAGATCTATACGGGACTAATGATCCCGTGCCCTGACAGTTAGCTACAGTCCCCGGGGTGACAAGTGTCATCTCATTTCGACACCATAAGAACGTCGCTACAGGAAAATTATGATATAAAAACTCACTAGTTAGACAATTATTATGGTATTACGTTTTCACGGGAAAAGTAACAATTACAGTTCTTTTCACATTCAAATACAATCTTCTTATAGTTTTGTTTTATAATAAGACTATACAACATTCTTTTGAGCATGTCATAGTTGCTTACAAGTTACGGTCTTGGTCATTTGAGACTGCATTTCACTTTTAGGAAAATATAGGATTTTCTTGGTTCAAATACATACAATTTATACAACATTCTTTTGAGCATGCCATAGTTGCTTACAAGTTACGGTCTTGGTCATTTGAGACTGCATTTCACTTTTAGGAAAATATAGGATTTTCCTGGTTCAAATACATACAATTTATACAACAATCATTCATACTCATTTCATACACTCATAAGAAAATATCGGATTTTTTGGAAAACAAACATAAACTTACGAATGGCATACATTTTCTCAAAACACTACTTATCAACTCACCAACTTTATTGTTGACACTTTTTCTTTTAAATAACTTGTATTCTCAGGAAAACACTAAATCAGGTAGCAACTACTTTTGAAGACTAATGCACTGGCGTTAGTAACATATTTTGGATCACCATATAGAATTTGATATTCAAACATGTAACACATACAATCATGTAAACTCTTCAAATATATTCATATTATGGTGGTGTGTACTTTCTTTACTATGAAAGTGTTATGATACTGTACATGACGTCCTCCGCTCCCGAATGATTCCGCCGTTCTGGTTTGGGGGTGTCACATTTCTACACTTATTTTGCAGGCTCGTGGTTGCAAGTACATTGGTTGGGTTGTGGAGGATCAGAAATGTGCTTGTATGAACATTAGGATGAAGCTTGAACAACAAAATCTGAAACTGAAGTTGTATCTAGCTATTAGTTGGTTTTTGTTTGTGTCAATTCTAGTGTACAAAGTGTAAGATAAGTTATCAGATACGTTTACTTTTTAGTTGTACAAACTCAAGTTGGATGTATCAGTTTACATGTTGATGAAAATTGGGTGTTTTTTTGGTAATTGCCAAACATGTATTCATACAAAAACAACAATTTATATCATACCATTAAGTCATCAAACCATTACAAACATGAATTCTTACATTCACATCCTAATTAATCATTAAGCCATTCAAACCATTACAAACATTCATCAAGCCAACATAGTTTGAAGTACATCTCCATCATAGTTAAAGAAGTAGCACAACATTAGTTCAAACTGAAATTACAGACCCAAAAGACATGAAAGAACATTGTTTCAAGTACATCAAAAGCATTATCCAACCAAAAGACAAGAAAGTAATACACAAACACTAAACCATCAGACTTTTCCCCATGTTCACAACACCTGATTTCTGTCCCACGCCAACATTCTGTCCCACATCACTACCACTAGCCTGTGATACTCCCACTGCCTACCCCTTGCAGTTCCTACCATTATGCCCAACATTTCCACACTTTGAACATCTAACTGTTCTGGTCCTTGTTGAACTATCATCTTCAGTAACAAATCTTCTTCTTTTCTTTTTTGGCCTACCAATAGGCACATGATGTTTTGGTGATAGTAACTTTGTTGGACATGGACTTTTTGCCCATATCATCCTCCTAATAATTGGTTCAATTTTAAAGGCATACATCTCTTTCCATGTCTTCAACCAGATGTTGGGTGAACCCATGTTTCAGGTATCCCAACATTCTCATTATTTCTCCTCATATCCCATATAGTTGCAATTGTGTGCTTACATGGTATGCCAATGACCTCCCACTTGTTACATGAGCATGTATGTTGTGTTATGTCAACTTCACATTGGTCCACACTTCACTGTTAGATTAGTGTCTAAGTCCATAACTATAATTGGTATGTACTTGACCCGAGAGTAGCATGGTCCATTTGGGTTGCATATCATCAAAACAATTTGATAGGATGGACTTTTGAGAAGAAGTTATTTATGGTTTGTTAATATATTATAAGTTCTAATATATTAATATGAAATCATATTATTTAATCAGTATTGATCAAGAATTAATTTGGAATTAATTTTGTGATTAAAAGAGACTAATTAAATATAAGGGGTTGATTTGGTAAATCATTCATTCTTATAAAGTGGGCTTATGATCCATAGTTCTTCATGTTGGGCTAAACCCATGTGGTAACCCATGGATACTCCATGGAGGTTTTAACCCATGGAGCATGAGGGATATGGAAAGTCATTAGGGTTTACATGGTGTAACCCTAGTTTGCCACACTATATAAGAACCCCTCTAGCTCATGAAATTGGCACTTAAGTGGAATACTAGAGGGCTAGCCGATTTGTGTGCGTAAGGAATCTCTTCTCAATTTTTCCTTTGTTCTAAATATGTTGTGATTCCATTTGAGGCATTCATACTATTGGTGCTAAGCTCTTAAATGCTAAATGTTCAAGGTTTCCAACAAGCTACAAGAAAAGGTATGTTATTTAACTTGTTTTATTACCCAAGTATCAAGTTTTTTGTATGCTAGTTAGGGTAATACCTTGGAAAGTTCAAGTTTGCATGTATAATAGAGAAAACATAGATCCAAGGTATTTAGGGTTGCATGTACACCTTAGGAGTGTTAGAATGCTCAAAACCCATCAGTGGTATCAAAGCCTAGGGTTGTTTTCAATTATACTTGATGCTACTTGTTGTTTAAGCTTGAAAAATCGATTTTCTGTTGTTCTGGACAGTGGACTCGCCGATTCCAAGCATAATTCTGACCAACTCGCCGTGTTTGTTCTTGCACTCGACGAGTTGGTGCTCCGGAATGCATATTTTTGATGTTTTTTGGCTAGAATTGGACTAGGATCATTACCCTAAGCTATTTTTGAACTTATAAACCTGTTTTTGATGTGCTAATTAGCATGCTTATCCAATTTATAAGATAATTGTCAAAGTTTCATATTTTGTATTAGTTTATATGGTTAGGCTAATTACATGAAATTTTTTTGATATGAATTGTCTTGTTCTTATGAATTTAATTTAGATCATAGACAAATTGATTGTTTTTGTATGTTACAATTTTGATCTAAATATTTTTTGATGATTTCCATAACTTGTCCTCAAGTTATCGAAAATGAAAAGTTTTTCTTTTAAAGAGATCATTAATCTTATAGGTTATGAACTTGAAGAGTCTTTTTCCCATGAATGGTTTTATGAACTTCATAACTTGTCCTCAAGTTATGGATTTTCAAGAATCTTTTCATTAAAACCTATATTAAACTCATAAGTTATGGATTCCAAAAGTTTGTGAATAGTTCAAAACTTGCCCTCAAGTTTTGGAATTTGTAAATATAAAAGTCTAACTTTTGAAAATTTAATTCCAAACCCTAGAATTTTAAAGTTTAAAATTCTACACTTATACTATTATAATATTATAGGTTTAATATTTATATATATGCATAAGAACAAAGTTAGTTTTACCGTTAGTATGCCTCATTCACGAAGTCGGTCTATAAGCGGGGTATAAGGTTACTGCCTATAAAATGGCTAGGGGTGTGCAAAAAAACTTCAAAACCGAAAAACCGAATCGATCCGGTCAACCCGAAACCGTGAAAAACCAAAACCGAAAAAACCGGATATATACGGGTCAGTTTCGGTTTGGATATTTAGATATCCATGGATACCCGAACCGAATCGTATTACAATATATATATATATATATATATATATATATATATATATATATATATATATACACACACACACTTTACACATTATTGAAGCAGCAGTTCATTAAATTAAATGTTTTTATTTTAGTTGTGTATATATAATTGATAGGTATGTCTTATGTCATGATTTATTAGTTTTGGTTATTAGTGGAACATTGAAGAATAATCTGAGTATTTGACCAAATTAGACTCTTAATACATACCCTATACTAGTTAATGGCTTTACACCTCTTTTGTTTTTTTTTCTCAATTTTTTTTTATATTTGTTTATATTATTGTGCATGATATGTTTTGTGTCAAATGTATCAATGTATGGTATCTTATTTATGTCTATGTATCAGATTTATCATTTTTTTTGGTAATGTATGGTGTTAGAACTCCAACAAAATTTGATTTTTTTAGCGGGTAACCGTGAACCGAAGTGTGGTTACCCGCCTTTATAGGGTTCGGTTCGGTTTTTTACATAATTCGGTTCGGTTACGGATAGTGCATGTAAGGTACCCGCCTCGTGGTCACGGTTCATAATTTTATTATTATCCGAATCGAACCACCCTATGAACACCCCTAAAAATGACAGCTTAATGGGTGTCCACTCTCACCCACCGCTTCCTTGACTGGTGGAGGGTCGTTAGCCGAACGGGTAGGATAGGACTCTAATTCTCCCTTCATTAAAAGTATAATGATAAATAAAAAGTAACTAAACACTTATAAATTCCCAAATCTTAGTTACTTAGAAAAATGTGAATACGATGCTAACCCATGAAATTGCACTTTGCACCTTTTTAAGTCGTTAGTGGAGCGTGTGTGGTTAACCGACACACTAATCTGGACTGACGGTGCATAGCTTGATGTTAATCATAGATCAATAGAGTGTGTGTGGTTAACCGACACATTGATTAGGTGTTGTAACATTGGATGTACCAAGCTAATTTGCATGGTTATTCACACCTTGTTTGTGATCATCAGCATCCCAGTCACAAACTTGAAGGGCACAATCGAGATTTAAACATGCCATTGAATTTTTCAATGAATCTCAAAGGATCTAGGAATTTCAATTCACTTAGAACCTAATTTTTTTTGGTTTTTCCGTGATGGGAATTGGTAAATCGGCATTTACCTACCTTCAAATATTTTGCAGTTTGGATTACGACATCCCTCTTCCAAATTGTAAAATATTGTGTTGGGTCCTAGACTTAATATTTCATTTGGGTGTTATATTAAGGACTTAAATCAACTAACTTGAATTTCTCCCATTGTAGATGTCTATTTCAGATAATTATGGTCTTCCCAGATCTTTTGGAACAAGCTTTCCTCTTGAAGATGATGTCCCATGGTTGGATCGTGGAAGTCATACTTCACTTCCTCCACCTCCTCCAATAATTCTCCTTAACCCACAAGTTCAAACACTTGAAAAATTCAAGGTCACTCAAGCCCTACTTGCAATGAAACATGAAGATGGAAGGCATGTGTGTACTCACGTCTTGGAGATGAAGTCACATATTGACAGGCTGAGAGTGTTGGGTGTCAAAGTCTCAAGGAAGTTGGTTGTTAACTAGATTTTTCAATCATTTCCTCAGTCATATAGTGAGTTCATTAAGGACTACTATGTGACAGACCACTACATGACCCTTGTTGATCTTACCTATTTGCTTGTTGTTGCTGAATCAACAATGATTTGGCGCACAGGAAAAGCAAATTCGATTAGAAGATCTACTCCCCAAACTTCCATGGACATCGATGATGGAAACATTGGAAGTCCAGAAAAGATTTCTCTTTCCAAGGAAAAGAGAAACACTAAGTCTGAGATTATCCCGTGTGCCATTCCCAAAGAGTCTATATGTTTCTATTGCCAAGAAAAGGCGCATTGGTTGCGAAGCTGCCCTAACTACCTAAAAGATCTGAGAAAAGGTAGAATCGAAAAGTTTGAATTTGCTTCAGGTAAGTTAACTATCTAACTCTATTAAGTTTCAAATTGTTGATTGTTAATACATGATGTGACTAGGTTGCATTTTGATGTTTTGTAGGATCATGCAAAATGAAGGAAGCCTAAAAGAAGAGTATGTTGAATATGGTCGCGAGGATGGATTTCAATGGCATGGTTCGAAGATCGGATTTTTGAGTTGCTGCTTAGGTGTTATGATAGATTGGTAGGAAATATGTAATAACATAGTTTTCATTTGTAATTGCATTGTAATGAAAAGTTATTTCTGCATTTTATAAATAAATAAAATTTTGTTTTATTTTATATCTTTTTACAATGGCATTTTTGAAAATTGATGTTTGTATGTTTCTATGTTTAGCAATGGATTTGATTCTTTCATTTGTGGTAGTGTCTAAATTTAGTAAATAAGGAAAGATTCTCATCACCCAAGTTTCAATTGGAAAAAAACTTGGAATCATGAAAGTTGTATGTATGATGAATGAGAAATTTCATATTTGGTAAATTAAGACTGATTCCTTGTTCACATTTATATGTGAGTTACGTGAAGGAGTAGGGGATCAGGTACACTAGGTGTGCGTTGGTCTGGTCCACCACAAAGATCGATAAGACTATTCGTCATGATTTGCTAAAGTTTAGTATATATGGTGATACTTACAGGATTAAGTATAATTCTGAAACATTGGAAAAGTTTCAATGTATGGCAGAACTAATGAGAAGAATCAAATTAGGCAGAAAGATAAAAGTTTCTCCAATCTGAAAAGATAGGAGAGTACTTTTGTGACATCCCCATTTTCACGGCCAGAAAAGACCGATGTTGTTTATGCTTTATAAAAGTCAGAGTACTTCATTTTATAAAAATGTTGCGGAATTTGTTCCCAGAAAAACATGGTAAATACGTTATTAAAACATTTTCGAAGAAACATATTTATTTCATTTTAAAACGTTTGGGATGTCATCGTTAATACAGAAACATAAGCATAAACAGAACTTACAATTATTTACACTAGTGATCTACATCCCTTTAAATCTCTCAGTGTAATGTCACTTCATATCAACACCTGTGATATAAATAAACTGAGTGGGTCAGGTTGGGAAACCTGGTGAGTACATAGGGTTTTCAACCCATAATAATATAATTATTATGTTTAAACAATCAAATAATCAACCCAATTACCCATCCCCATTATCTTCTTTATTCTTAAGGATCTACCCTAAGAATCAGCTATTTCTCATTCATTCATTCCTAAGGATCATCCTAAGGAAACAACATGAAGTCCATTGTTGCCAATGACACTTTGGTCAAGCGCAGCTGCTAATCTTGTCACTTAGGCGCAGCTGCCAGAATTGGGACATTTCCTATGAGGCGCTTCTGCCGGTATTGACCTTTTAACGCCACTGTCATGGTCATAAGGCTCCCTATTAGGCACAGCTGTTGATACTGTCCTTAGAGCGCAGCTGCTAGGACGTTTACCGTAGATCTAAAACATCTACGGGTTGTGGCGCAGCTGCCAGTGCTCATCTATAGGGTACTAGGTCCACTGATGCCAATGTATACCTATAGGGCACTAGGTCCATGCTACTAATGTTCCTCTATTTCAACTTTTATCCCTCATCATTCATCTACCCATGTTTTACCCAACATATCTTGTAGATATAAAATACTTTATACAGTTTACATCATTTAAAACATGTATAAAAATCTTTCACCAGAATAGACAGCAAGTATTCAGACAATATGCACACATAGCACGTAAATTTATAATAAAATACTTCATATCTATGTGTAAGATGAACGTAACTATGCACTCACCTGATTAGGCGGTGATTCCGAACTCAGAAAGCACTTCGTTATCTCAAAACAATTTTCCTCGACAAAACCTAGTATCAATACCACTAGGGTTTAGTTTTTAACGTTAACCACGACTAATTAATAGTCTAGCTATTATTACTATTATATAAGCGTTAAATAACACTCAATATAACTAATAATAATAGCTCAAATAATTATTTTAAGGTCCTAATAATGTTACTATAATTAAATAAAATCTATATTAAATATAGTATAGGCGTAGCTCACTTACAGCGAGTTTTTATTAAAAACCGGGCTTCGCTGGAGCAGCGTTTCCAAGCCGAAAGCTTTTCTTCTCGGAGCCGTCGGGCGCTCCGGGGCTTTCTTCTCGTGCTAGGGAGGTTCCGTAGACTTGGGAGGGGTTTAGGGAGCCTAGAGAGAAGTTAGAGAGAGAAAGAGAGGCTTATGGTGTGAAGAAAATATGAGGAGTTCACCCTTGTATTTATAGGAGTTTTATAGTAAAGTAGTCTCTAAGCTTTGTCCGTAACTTTTGCATACGAGCTCCGTTTTTTTCTGTCTTTTTATCGTTGAGTTCCTATTAATGAGATATTCAACTTTCATTTAGACCTCGTTGGTTAATTCTCATTCTATCTCGGATTTACAAAACTGTATCGAATTCGCCGCGCTCGAAAAGTAGGGACTAAGCTTCGTCCATAACTTTCGCATACGAGCTCCATTTTTGTCTGTCTTTTTACCGTTGAGTTCCTATTAATGAGATCTTCAACTCTCATTTAGACCTCGTTGGCTAATTCTCATTCTATCTCGTATTTACAAAACTGTATCGAATTCGCCGCGCTCGAAAAGTAGGGACTAAGCTTCGTCCATAACTTTTGCATACGAGCTCTATTATCGACGTTCTTTATATCCACGCGTTGGTATTTACGAGTACTACAACTTTCATTTAGATCCCGTCGGCTAAAAATCGACCGATCTAAAATTCAGATTTCGGGCTGTGCATTACTATGCTAAATCTTAGAAAAATCATAACTTCCTCATACGAAGTCAGATTTGGGCGTTCTTTTTATCGATGTTCTTAGTTTAACATATTCTACGACTTTCGTTTAGATCGCTAAGGCTAAATCTCGCTCTATCGTAAATTCACTATTTACGCTTCCCGGTATCGTGCCGGTTCCGTCGCGAAACTTCAACGGGTCATAACTTCTTCGTTATAACTCGGTTTTCGGCGTTCTTTATATGTACGAAAACCTTGTAGCATACTCTACAACTTGGTTAAGATTATTTATTCTAAATAATCTTTTGTCGAAAAGTCGTTTTCGACCCCTATTGCCTCTAATTTGACTAGCCCAGATTTGCGGGCGTTACAATTATCTCCCCCTTAGGATGATTTCGTCCTGGAATCATCAACGAAACAGGGTCGTATAATGACTCCATACGTCATCTCTTCATCCTAGGTAATAATTATAACTTCTACATTCCTTCAATTCTATCTCTTAAACTCATTGACTGTAAGAGTACTCGATCGTGCACCTGCTCTCTACCTCAGGTTAGACTCCAAATTATGACCTTCAAGTCACAATCTCGATCCTTGCTGGATACGGACTTGAGATAAGTTCTTTTATTACTAATATAGATCGATGTATCATATTCTACTTACCTATCATCGTATGTTGCAACACTTAGACTTAGGTCTCTTAGAGTTAAATTCTAAAACAGACTATGCCTTCCTTCATGTTCTAATGTGATATAATCACACTTTAACATTAGGCATTTCTAGCCACCAACTTCTTTAACAACGAGTGCGATACTTCTATTGATCGCTTTGATTTCAACCGTTTGGTTTAAGTCGGACGCTACATCAAACTTGGTTCTCTGAACCACACAACATACTCATCGTAGTCGGACTCGATTCGATATGACCACTAGGGTCGGAATATCAACAATCTTCTTAGTCATTACCGAAACGATGGTAACAACACACTTGAATAAAACGAAATCAATTACTAGCTTCTTAGTAACCTTGTGACTTTCCCTGATCCAAGTGTGAGTCCTGTGCTTCCGGTAGTATAGGCCTCTACTACCATTCACACCTACTCATACTCGTCTCAGGTATTGTCCCGCAGTTTTCCAAGTCACCACACAATAAAATCATATAACAGCTTAACACATCAAATATCAAAACGAAGGTTTTTATTATTCCTTGAAACTATTACATAGGTGTTCAAGTTCACCCTAGACTATGCCTCTAACAGGCTACATCATACGATTCTATGGCTACTTCATAACTCGATCTTTGGATGTCAAGCCGTCACTCCTGAATCCTCGCATTGTCATCTGCTTCGTCAAGGATCATTTGAAATGCTCTCGCCTTTGGCTTTGGCAGCACATTTGACTTTGTAGCCCCCTCTCTCTTTGGGCAATCTTGCTTGAAGTGCCCTTCCTCATTACATTCGTAACACACCCTTTTATTGAATTTACACTCGTTGGCATAATGCCCATGCTTCCTACACTTGAAACAAGTTACTTCCTCACTGCATTTTCCAGAGTGTTTCTTTTTGCACTTCTCGCACCATCTTTCTTCACTCCCTCCTCCTCTAAACTTCCTGGTACTTGATTTGCTTCTCTCATCGGGCTTCGCAGACCCCTCAAACTTCCTCTTTTCGCCAACCTCGGTCTTATTGGCGGCTCTTCCCTTGATCATCTCCTCAACCGACTTCGCAGCCCAGATAGCTGCCTCCAAAGTAGGTGCCTGACGCACTGGCACTGCATATTCCCATGGAAGTCCTTTTACGTACTTGTCAATTTTTGTCAGCTCATCCGGAACAAGACGTAAGGCGAACTCCATCTTCTCTGTGAAGTCGTTAGTGGAGCGTGTGTGGTTAACCGACACACTAATCTGGACTGACGGTGCATAGCTTGATGTTAATCATAGATCAATAGAGTGTGTGTGGTTAACCGACACATTGATTAGGTGTTGTAACATTGGATGTACCAAGCTAATTTGCATGGTTATTCACACCTTGTTTGTGATCATCAGCATCCCAGTCACAAACTTGAAGGGCACAATCGAGATTTAAACATGCCATTGAATTTTTCAATGAATCTCAAAGGATCTAGGAATTTCAATTCACTTAGAACCTAATTTTTTTTGGTTTTTCCGTGATGGGAATTGGTAAATCGGCATTTACCTACCTTCAAATATTTTGCAGTTTGGATTACGACATCCCTCTTCCAAATTGTAAAATATTGTGTTGGGTCCTAGACTTAATATTTCATTTGGGTGTTATATTAAGGACTTAAATCAACTAACTTGAATTTCTCCCATTGTAGATGTCTATTTCAGATAATTATGGTCTTCCCAGATCTTTTGGAACAAGCTTTCCTCTTGAAGATGATGTCCCATGGTTGGATCGTGGAAGTCATACTTCACTTCCTCCACCTCCTCCAATAATTCTCCTTAACCCACAAGTTCAAACACTTGAAAAATTCAAGGTCACTCAAGCCCTACTTGCAATGAAACATGAAGATGGAAGGCATGTGTGTACTCACGTCTTGGAGATGAAGTCACATATTGACAGGCTGAGAGTGTTGGGTGTCAAAGTCTCAAGGAAGTTGGTTGTTAACTAGATTTTTCAATCATTTCCTCAGTCATATAGTGAGTTCATTAAGGACTACTATGTGACAGACCACTACATGACCCTTGTTGATCTTACCTATTTGCTTGTTGTTGCTGAATCAACAATGATTTGGCGCACAGGAAAAGCAAATTCGATTAGAAGATCTACTCCCCAAACTTCCATGGACATCGATGATGGAAACATTGGAAGTCCAGAAAAGATTTCTCTTTCCAAGGAAAAGAGAAACACTAAGTCTGAGATTATCCCGTGTGCCATTCCCAAAGAGTCTATATGTTTCTATTGCCAAGAAAAGGCGCATTGGTTGCGAAGCTGCCCTAACTACCTAAAAGATCTGAGAAAAGGTAGAATCGAAAAGTTTGAATTTGCTTCAGGTAAGTTAACTATCTAACTCTATTAAGTTTCAAATTGTTGATTGTTAATACATGATGTGACTAGGTTGCATTTTGATGTTTTGTAGGATCATGCAAAATGAAGGAAGCCTAAAAGAAGAGTATGTTGAATATGGTCGCGAGGATGGATTTCAATGGCATGGTTCGAAGATCGGATTTTTGAGTTGCTGCTTAGGTGTTATGATAGATTGGTAGGAAATATGTAATAACATAGTTTTCATTTGTAATTGCATTGTAATGAAAAGTTATTTCTGCATTTTATAAATAAATAAAATTTTGTTTTATTTTATATCTTTTTACAATGGCATTTTTGAAAATTGATGTTTGTATGTTTCTATGTTTAGCAATGGATTTGATTCTTTCATTTGTGGTAGTGTCTAAATTTAGTAAATAAGGAAAGATTCTCATCACCCAAGTTTCAATTGGAAAAAAACTTGGAATCATGAAAGTTGTATGTATGATGAATGAGAAATTTCATATTTGGTAAATTAAGACTGATTCCTTGTTCACATTTATATGTGAGTTACGTGAAGGAGTAGGGGATCAGGTACACTAGGTGTGCGTTGGTCTGGTCCACCACAAAGATCGATAAGACTATTCGTCATGATTTGCTAAAGTTTAGTATATATGGTGATACTTACAGGATTAAGTATAATTCTGAAACATTGGAAAAGTTTCAATGTATGGCAGAACTAATGAGAAGAATCAAATTAGGCAGAAAGATAAAAGTTTCTCCAATCTGAAAAGATAGGAGAGTACTTTTGTGACATCCCCATTTTCACGGCCAGAAAAGACCGATGTTGTTTATGCTTTATAAAAGTCAGAGTACTTCATTTTATAAAAATGTTGCGGAATTTGTTCCCAGAAAAACATGGTAAATACGTTATTAAAACATTTTCGAAGAAACATATTTATTTCATTTTAAAACGTTTGGGATGTCATCGTTAATACAGAAACATAAGCATAAACAGAACTTACAATTATTTACACTAGTGATCTACATCCCTTTAAATCTCTCAGTGTAATGTCACTTCATATCAACACCTGTGATATAAATAAACTGAGTGGGTCAGGTTGGGAAACCTGGTGAGTACATAGGGTTTTCAACCCATAATAATATAATTATTATGTTTAAACAATCAAATAATCAACCCAATTACCCATCCCCATTATCTTCTTTATTCTTAAGGATCTACCCTAAGAATCAGCTATTTCTCATTCATTCATTCCTAAGGATCATCCTAAGGAAACAACATGAAGTCCATTGTTGCCAATGACACTTTGGTCAAGCGCAGCTGCTAATCTTGTCACTTAGGCGCAGCTGCCAGAATTGGGACATTTCCTATGAGGCGCTTCTGCCGGTATTGACCTTTTAACGCCACTGTCATGGTCATAAGGCTCCCTATTAGGCACAGCTGTTGATACTGTCCTTAGAGCGCAGCTGCTAGGACGTTTACCGTAGATCTAAAACATCTACGGGTTGTGGCGCAGCTGCCAGTGCTCATCTATAGGGTACTAGGTCCACTGATGCCAATGTATACCTATAGGGCACTAGGTCCATGCTACTAATGTTCCTCTATTTCAACTTTTATCCCTCATCATTCATCTACCCATGTTTTACCCAACATATCTTGTAGATATAAAATACTTTATACAGTTTACATCATTTAAAACATGTATAAAAATCTTTCACCAGAATAGACAGCAAGTATTCAGACAATATGCACACATAGCACGTAAATTTATAATAAAATACTTCATATCTATGTGTAAGATGAACGTAACTATGCACTCACCTGATTAGGCGGTGATTCCGAACTCAGAAAGCACTTCGTTATCTCAAAACAATTTTCCTCGACAAAACCTAGTATCAATACCACTAGGGTTTAGTTTTTAACGTTAACCACGACTAATTAATAGTCTAGCTATTATTACTATTATATAAGCGTTAAATAACACTCAATATAACTAATAATAATAGCTCAAATAATTATTTTAAGGTCCTAATAATGTTACTATAATTAAATAAAATCTATATTAAATATAGTATAGGCGTAGCTCACTTACAGCGAGTTTTTATTAAAAACCGGGCTTCGCTGGAGCAGCGTTTCCAAGCCGAAAGCTTTTCTTCTCGGAGCCGTCGGGCGCTCCGGGGCTTTCTTCTCGTGCTAGGGAGGTTCCGTAGACTTGGGAGGGGTTTAGGGAGCCTAGAGAGAAGTTAGAGAGAGAAAGAGAGGCTTATGGTGTGAAGAAAATATGAGGAGTTCACCCTTGTATTTATAGGAGTTTTATAGTAAAGTAGTCTCTAAGCTTTGTCCGTAACTTTTGCATACGAGCTCCGTTTTTTTCTGTCTTTTTATCGTTGAGTTCCTATTAATGAGATATTCAACTTTCATTTAGACCTCGTTGGTTAATTCTCATTCTATCTCGGATTTACAAAACTGTATCGAATTCGCCGCGCTCGAAAAGTAGGGACTAAGCTTCGTCCATAACTTTCGCATACGAGCTCCATTTTTGTCTGTCTTTTTACCGTTGAGTTCCTATTAATGAGATCTTCAACTCTCATTTAGACCTCGTTGGCTAATTCTCATTCTATCTCGTATTTACAAAACTGTATCGAATTCGCCGCGCTCGAAAAGTAGGGACTAAGCTTCGTCCATAACTTTTGCATACGAGCTCTATTATCGACGTTCTTTATATCCACGCGTTGGTATTTACGAGTACTACAACTTTCATTTAGATCCCGTCGGCTAAAAATCGACCGATCTAAAATTCAGATTTCGGGCTGTGCATTACTATGCTAAATCTTAGAAAAATCATAACTTCCTCATACGAAGTCAGATTTGGGCGTTCTTTTTATCGATGTTCTTAGTTTAACATATTCTACGACTTTCGTTTAGATCGCTAAGGCTAAATCTCGCTCTATCGTAAATTCACTATTTACGCTTCCCGGTATCGTGCCGGTTCCGTCGCGAAACTTCAACGGGTCATAACTTCTTCGTTATAACTCGGTTTTCGGCGTTCTTTATATGTACGAAAACCTTGTAGCATACTCTACAACTTGGTTAAGATTATTTATTCTAAATAATCTTTTGTCGAAAAGTCGTTTTCGACCCCTATTGCCTCTAATTTGACTAGCCCAGATTTGCGGGCGTTACAATTATCTCCCCCTTAGGATGATTTCGTCCTGGAATCATCAACGAAACAGGGTCGTATAATGACTCCATACGTCATCTCTTCATCCTAGGTAATAATTATAACTTCTACATTCCTTCAATTCTATCTCTTAAACTCATTGACTGTAAGAGTACTCGATCGTGCACCTGCTCTCTACCTCAGGTTAGACTCCAAATTATGACCTTCAAGTCACAATCTCGATCCTTGCTGGATACGGACTTGAGATAAGTTCTTTTATTACTAATATAGATCGATGTATCATATTCTACTTACCTATCATCGTATGTTGCAACACTTAGACTTAGGTCTCTTAGAGTTAAATTCTAAAACAGACTATGCCTTCCTTCATGTTCTAATGTGATATAATCACACTTTAACATTAGGCATTTCTAGCCACCAACTTCTTTAACAACGAGTGCGATACTTCTATTGATCGCTTTGATTTCAACCGTTTGGTTTAAGTCGGACGCTACATCAAACTTGGTTCTCTGAACCACACAACATACTCATCGTAGTCGGACTCGATTCGATATGACCACTAGGGTCGGAATATCAACAATCTTCTTAGTCATTACCGAAACGATGGTAACAACACACTTGAATAAAACGAAATCAATTACTAGCTTCTTAGTAACCTTGTGACTTTCCCTGATCCAAGTGTGAGTCCTGTGCTTCCGGTAGTATAGGCCTCTACTACCATTCACACCTACTCATACTCGTCTCAGGTATTGTCCCGCAGTTTTCCAAGTCACCACACAATAAAATCATATAACAGCTTAACACATCAAATATCAAAACGAAGGTTTTTATTATTCCTTGAAACTATTACATAGGTGTTCAAGTTCACCCTAGACTATGCCTCTAACAGGCTACATCATACGATTCTATGGCTACTTCATAACTCGATCTTTGGATGTCAAGCCGTCACTCCTGAATCCTCGCATTGTCATCTGCTTCGTCAAGGATCATTTGAAATGCTCTCGCCTTTGGCTTTGGCAGCACATTTGACTTTGTAGCCCCCTCTCTCTTTGGGCAATCTTGCTTGAAGTGCCCTTCCTCATTACATTCGTAACACACCCTTTTATTGAATTTACACTCGTTGGCATAATGCCCATGCTTCCTACACTTGAAACAAGTTACTTCCTCACTGCATTTTCCAGAGTGTTTCTTTTTGCACTTCTCGCACCATCTTTCTTCACTCCCTCCTCCTCTAAACTTCCTGGTACTTGATTTGCTTCTCTCATCGGGCTTCGCAGACCCCTCAAACTTCCTCTTTTCGCCAACCTCGGTCTTATTGGCGGCTCTTCCCTTGATCATCTCCTCAACCGACTTCGCAGCCCAGATAGCTGCCTCCAAAGTAGGTGCCTGACGCACTGGCACTGCATATTCCCATGGAAGTCCTTTTACGTACTTGTCAATTTTTGTCAGCTCATCCGGAACAAGACGTAAGGCGAACTCCATCTTCTCTGTGAAGTTGTTGGTGTATTCATCAATAGACATGCTTCCTTCCTTTAAGGTAAGGAATTGGTTTTCTAGCTCGAGCAGATTTTGGGCTGAGCAGTACCTACGTTTGAAATGCACCAGAAATTCTGCCCATGTCAGTTGCAGGGGCTCATTGGGGCTCAGCGTCTTTCCCAAGGTATTCCACCATCGTACAGCGCCTCCTCGAAACTGACGCACTGCAAACGTGGTCTGTTGTTTTCCCTTGCAACCGCACGTCATGAAAGCTAATTCCATCTCCGAGATCCAATCCATGACCCCGATCGGATCCTCCTTTCCAGTGAAAGTCGATGGCTTGCAAGTCAGAAAATCCTTGTACTTGCATCCATTCCTCTTGACTTCGTCATCTTGGTTGTTTTGTCGAACTATTGGTGGGTTGACTTGACCAACAGTCCCACTGTAGTTTCCTTCCTCAGTCTACCCTTCGTTCAACTTGGGCTGTTCGATCTGAATAGTCGCTTCCTCTCGATTTTGCTGGAGAAAACGTCTGGTTTCCTCCATTTGACGATCCAACATCGCTTGGATCATCGCTTGCACTCCTGCCATCGTTATTGGCTCAGCAGCGACTACCACAACCGGTATTTGCTCAATCGTTGGGGGTTGATCTCGGTTCCCATTTGCATTCATGTTTCCGCTACGGGTTCTTGCCATCTTGATCTATACACCGAATAAGGTGAATCTAGACCTTTACTTAGGATTGACTTTTAAATCATTCTTATCACTCCGAAACGTTTATATGCTAGTTCTAATATCGTAGTTAAACGCTTAGAATCCTAAACACATAAGGTTTCCAGATCCGGTCGGCAACAGACCATAGATCCGAACAAATAACAGCATATTAGGCACAAGCATTTAGCACATAAAAGCATTTTAGGCACAATTCCTAAAATAATTTAGTGCTCACACCTCACAATCATCGCTTAACATTCTAAGTTTAAGTCTAGAAATAAATCCATATTCCTAGTTCACTTAAACTAATGCTCTGATACCAACTGTGACATCCCCATTTTCACGGCCAGAAAAGACCGATGTTGTTTATGCTTTATAAAAGTCAGAGTACTTCATTTTATAAAAATGTTGCGGAATTTGTTCCCAGAAAAACATGGTAAATACGTTATTAAAACATTTTCGAAGAAACGTATTTATTTCATTTTAAAACGTTTGGGATGTCATCGTTAATACAGAAACATAAGCATAAACAGAACTTACAATTATTTACACTAGTGATCTACATCTCTTTAAATCTCTCAGTGTAATGTCACTTCATATCAACACCTGTGATATAAATAAACTGAGTGGGTCAGGTTGGGAAACCTGGTGAGTACATAGGGTTTTCAACCCACAATAATATAATTATTATGTTTAAACAATCAAATAATCAACCCAATTACCCATCCCCATTATCTTCTTTATTCTTAAGGATGTACCCTAAGAATCAGCTATTTCTCATTCATTCATTCCTAAGGATCATCCTAAGGAAACAACATGAAGTCCATTGTTGCCAATGACACTTTGGTTAAGCGCAACTGCTAATCTTGTCACTTAGGCGCAACTACCAGAATTGGGACATTTCCTATGAGGCGCTTTTGCCAGTATTGACCTTTTAACGCCACTGTCATGGTCATAAGGCTCCCTATTAGGCACAGTTGCTGATACTGTCCTTAGAGCGCAGCTGCTAGGACGTTTACCGTAGATCTAAAACATCTACGGGTTGTGGCACAGCTGCCAGTGCTCATCTATAGGGTACTAGGTCCACTGATGCCAATGTATACCTATAGGGCACTAGGTCCATGCTACTAATGTTCCTCTATTTCAACTTTTATCCCTCATCATTCATCTACCCATGTTTTACCCAACATATCTTGTAGATATAAAATACTTTATACAGTTTATATCATTTAAAACATGTATAAAAATCTTTCACCAGCATAGACAGCAAGTATTCAGACAATATGCACACATAGCACGTAAATTTATAATAAAATACTTCATATCTATGTCTAAGATGAAAGTAACTATGCACTCACCTGATTAGGTGGTGATTCCGAACTCAGACAGCACTTCGTTATCTCAAAACAATTTTCATCGACAAAACCTAGTATCAATACCACTAGGGTTTAGTTTTTAACGTTAACCACGACTAATTAATAGTCTAGCTATTATTACTATTATATAAGCGTTAAAGAACACTCAATATAAATAATAATAATAGCCCAAATAATTATTTTAAGGTCGTAATAATGTTACTATAATTAAATAAAATCTATATTAAATATAGTATAGGCGTAGCTCACTTACAGCGAGTTTTTATTAAAAACCGGGCTTCGCTGATGCAGCGTTTCCAAGCCGAAAGCTTTTCTTCTTGGAGTCTTCGGGCGCTCCGGGGCTTTCTTCTCGTGCTAGGGAGGTTCCGTAGACTTGGGAGGGATTTAGGGAGGCTAGAGAGAAGTTAGAGAGAGAAAGAGAGGCTTATGGTGTGAAGAAAATATGAGGAGTTCACCCTTGTATTTATAGGAGTTTTATAGTAAAGTAGTCTCTAAGCTTCGTCCGTAAATTTTGCATACAAGCTCAGTTTTTGTCTGTCTTTTTACCGTTGAGTTCCTATTAATGAGATCTTCAACTTTCATTTAGACCTCGTTGGCTAATTCTCATTCTATCTCGGATTTACAAAACTATATCGAATTCGCCGCGCTCGAAAAGTAGGGACTAAGCTTCGTCCATAACTTTCGCATACGAGCTCCATTTTTGTCTGTCTTTTTACCGTTGAGTTCCTATTAATGAGATCTTCAACTCTCATTTAGACCTCGTTGGCTAATTCTCATTTTATCTCGTATTTACAAAACTGTATCGAATTCGCCGCGCTCGAAAAGTAGGGACTAAGCTTCGTCCATAACTTTTGCATACGAGCTCTATTATCGACGTTCTTTATATCCACGCGTTGGTATTTACGAGTACTACAACTTTCATTTAGATCCCGTCGACTGAAAATCGACCGATCTAAAATTCAGATTTCGGGCTGTGCACTGCTATGCTAAATCTTAGAAAAATCATAACTTCCTCATACGAAGTCAGATTTGGGCGTTCTTTTTATCGATGTTCTTAGTTTAACATATTCTACGACTTTCGTTTAGATCGCTAAGGCTAAATCTCGCTCTATCGTAAATTCACTATTTACTCTTCCCGGTATCGTGCCGGTTCCGTCGCGAAACTTCAACGGGTCATAACTTCTTCGTTATAACTCGGTTTTCGGCGTTCTTTATATGTACGAAAACCTTGTAACATACTCTACAACTTGGTTAAGATTATTTATTCTAAATAATCTTTTGTCGAAAAGTCGTTTTCGACCCCTGTTGCCTCTAATTTGACTAGCCCAGATTTGCGGGCGTTACAATTATCTCCCCCTTAGGATGATTTCGTCCTGGAATCATCAACGAAACAGGGTCGTATAATGACTCCATACGTCATCTCTTCATCCTAGGTAATAATTATAACTTCTACATTCCTTCAATTCTATCTCTTAAACTCATTGACTGTAAGAGTACTCGATCGTGCACCTGCTCTCCAAATTATGACCTTCAAGTCACAATCTCGATCCTTGCTGGATACGGACTTGAGATAAGTTCTTTTATTACTAATATAGATCGATGTATCATATTCTACTTACCTATCATCGTATGTTGCAACACTTAGACTTAGGTCTCTTAGAGTTAAATTCTAAAACAGACTATGCCTTCCTTCATGTTCTAATGTGATATAATCACACTTTAACATTAGGCATTTCTAGCCACCAACTTCTTTAACAACGAGTGCGATACTTCTATTGATCGCTTTGATTTCAACCGTTTGGTTTAAGTCGGACGCTACATCAAACTTGGTTCTCTGAACCACACAACATACTCATCGTAGTCGGACTCGATTCGATATGACCACTAGGGTCGGAATATCAACAATCTTCTTAGTCATTACCGAAACGATGGTAACAACACACTTGAATAAAACGAAATCAATTACTAGCTTCTTAGTAACCTTGTGACTTTCCCTGATCCAAGTGTGAGTCCTGTGCTTCCGGTAGTATAGGCCTCTACTACCATTCACACCTACTCATACTCGTCTCAGGTATTGTCCCGCAGTTTTCCAAGTCACCACACAATAAAATCATATAACAGCTTAACACATCAAATATCAAAACGAAGGTTTTTATTATTCCTTGAAACTATTACATAGGTGTTCAAGTTCACCCTAGACTATGCCTCTAACAGGCTACATCATACGATTCTATGGCTACTTCATAACTCGATCTTTGGATGTCAAGCCGTCACTCCTGAATCCTCGCATTGTCATCTGCTTCGTCAAGGATCATTTGAAATGCTCTCGCCTTTGGCTTTGGCAGCACATTTGACTTTGTAGCCCCCTCTCTCTTTGGGCAATCTTGCTTGAAGTGCCCTTCCTCATTATATTCGTAACACACCCTTTTATTGAATTTACACTCGTTGGCATAATGCCCATGCTTCCTACACTTGAAACAAGTTACTTCCTCACTGTATTTTCCAGAGTGTTTCTTTTTGCACTTCTCGCACCATCTTTCTTCACTCCCTCCTCCTCTAAACTTCCTGGTACTTGATTTGCTTCTCTCATCGGGCTTCGCAGACCCCTCAAACTTCCTCTTTTCGCCAACCTCGGTCTTATTGGCGGCTCTTCCCTTGATCATCTCCTCAACCGACTTCGCAGCCCAGATAGCTGCCTCCAAAGTAGGTGCCTGACGCACTGGCACTGCATATTCCCATGGAAGTCCTTTTACGTACTTGTCAATTTTTGTCAGCTCATCCGGAACAAGACGTAAGGCGAACTCCATCTTCTCTGTGAAGTTGTTGGTGTATTCATCAATAGACATGCTTCCTTCCTTTAAGGTAAGGAATTGGTTTTCTAGCTCGAGCAGATTTTGGGCTGAGCAGTACCTACGTTTGAAATGCACCAGAAATTCTGCCCATGTCAGTTGCAGGGGCTCATTGGGGCTCAGCGTCTTTCCCAAGGTATTCCACCATCGTACAGCGCCTCCTCGAAACTGACGCACTGCAAACGTGGTCTGTTGTTTTCCCTTGCAACCGCACGTCATGAAAGCTAATTCCATCTCCGAGATCCAATCCATGACCCCGATCGGATCCTCCTTTCCAGTGAAAGTCGATGGCTTGCAAGTCAGAAAATCCTTGTACTTGCATCCATTCCTCTTGACTTCGTCATCTTGGTTGTTTTGTCGAACTATTGGTGGGTTGACTTGACCAACAGTCCCACTGTAGTTTCCTTCCTCAGTCTACCCTTCGTTCAACTTGGGCTGTTCGATCTGAATAGTCGCTTCCTCTCGATTTTGTGGGAGAAAACGTCTGGTTTCCTCCATTTGACGATCCAACATCGGTTGGATCTTCGCTTGCACTCCTGCCATCGTTATTGGCTCAGCAGCGGCTACCACAACCGGTATTTGCTCAATCGTTGGGGGTTGATCTCGGTTCCCATTTGCATTCATGTTTCCGCTACGGGTTCTTGCCATCTTGATCTATACACCGAATAAGGTGAATCTAGACCTTTACTTAGGATTGACTTTTAAATCATTCTTATCACTCCGAAACGTTTATATGCTAGTTCTAATATCGTAGTTAAACGCTTAGAATCCTAAACACATAAGGTTTCCAGATCCGGTCGGCAACAGACCATAGATCCGAACAAATAACAGCATATTAGGCACAAGCATTTAGCACATAAAAGCATTTTAGGCACAATTCCTAAAATAATTTAGTGCTCACACCTCACAATCATCGCTTAACATTCTAAGTTTAAGTCTAGAAATAAATCCATATTCCTAGTTCACTTAAACTAATGCTCTGATACCAACTGTGACATCCCCATTTTCACGGCCAGAAAAGACCGATGTTGTTTATGCTTTATAAAAGTCAGAGTACTTCATTTTATAAAAATGTTGCGCAATTTGTTCCCAGAAAAACATGGTAAATACGTTATTAAAACATTTTCGAAGAAACATACTTATTTCATTTTAAAACGTTTGGGATGTCATCGTTAATACAGAAACATAAGCATAAACAGAACTTACAATTATTTACACTAGTGATCTACATCTCTTTAAATCTCTCAGTGTAATGTCACTTCATATCAACACCTGTGATATAAATAAACTGAGTGGGTCAGGTTGGGAAACCTGGTGAGTACATAGGGTTTTCAACCCACAATAATATAATTATTATGTTTAAACAATCAAATAATCAACCCAATTACCCATCCCCATTATCTTCTTTATTCTTAAGGATGTACCCTAAGAATCAGCTATTTCTCATTCATTCATTCCTAAGGATCATCCTAAGGAAACAACATGAAGTCCATTGTTGCCAATGACACTTTGGTTAAGCGCAACTGCTAATCTTGTCACTTAGGCGCAACTGCCAGAATTGGGACATTTCCTATGAGGCGCTTTTGCCAGTATTGACCTTTTAACGCCACTGTCATGGTCATAAGGCTCCCTATTAGGCACAGTTGCTGATACTGTCCTTAGAGCGCAGCTGCTAGGACGTTTACCGTAGATCTAAAACATCTACGGGTTGTGGCACAGCTGCCAGTGCTCATCTATAGGGTACTAGGTCCACTGATGCCAATGTATACCTATAGGGCACTAGGTCCATGCTACTAATGTTCCTCTATTTCAACTTTTATCCCTCATCATTCATCTACCCATGTTTTACCCAGCATATCTTGTAGATATAAAATACTTTATACAGTTTATATCATTTAAAACATGTATAAAAATCTTTCACCAGCATAGACAACAAGTATTCAGACAATATGCACACATAGCACGTAAATTTATAATAAAATACTTCATATCTATGTCTAAGATGAAAGTAACTATGCACTCACCTGATTAGGTGGTGATTCCGAACTCAGACAGCACTTCGTTATCTCAAAACAATTTTCATCGACAAAACCTAGTATCAATACCACTAGGGTTTAGTTTTTAATGTTAACCACGACTAATTAATAGTCTAGCTATTATTACTATTATATAAGCGTTAAATAACACTCAATATAACTAATAATAATAGCCCAAATAATTATTTTAAGGTCCTAATAATGTTACTATAATTAAATAAAATCTATATTAAATATAGTATAGGCGTAGCTCACTTACAGCGAGTTTTTATTAAAAACCGGGCTTCGCTGGAGCAGCGTTTCCAAGCCGAAAGCTTTTCTTCTTGGAGTCGTCGGGCGCTCCGGGGCTTTCTTTTCGTGCTAGGGAGGTTCCGTAGACTTGGGAGGGATTTAGGGAGGCTAGAGAGAAGTTAGAGAGAGAAAGAGAGGCTTATGGTGTGAAGAAAATATGAGGAGTTCACCCTTGTATTTATAGGAGTTTTATAGTAAAGTAGTCTCTAAGCTTCGTCCGTAAATTTTGCATACGAGCTCAGTTTTTGTCTGTCTTTTTACCGTTGAGTTCCTATTAATGAGATCTTCAACTTTCATTTAGACCTCGTTGGCTAATTCTCATTCTATCTCGGATTTACAAAACTGTATCGAATTCGCCGCGCTCGAAAAGTAGGGACTAAGCTTCGTCCATAACTTTCGCATACGAGCTCCATTTTTGTCTGTCTTTTTACCTTTGAGTTCCTATTAATGAGATCTTCAACTCTCATTTAGACCTCGTTGGCTAATTCTCATTTTATCTCGTATTTACAAAACTGTATCGAATTCGCCGCGCTCGAAAAGTAGGGACTAAGCTTCGTCCATAACTTTTGCATACGAGCTCTATTATCGACGTTCTTTATATCCACGCGTTGGTATTTACGAGTACTACAACTTTCATTTAGATCCCGTCGGCTGAAAATCGACCGATCTAAAATTCAGATTTCGGGCTGTGCACTGCTATGCTAAATCTTAGAAAAATCATAACTTCCTCATACGAAGTCAGATTTGGGCGTTCTTTTTATCGATGTTCTTAGTTTAACATATTCTACGACTTTCGTTTAGATCACTAAGGCTAAATCTCGCTCTATCGTAAATTCACTATTTACGCTTCCTGGTATCGTGCCGGTTCCGTCGCGAAACTTCAATGGGTCATAACTTCTTCGTTATAACTCGGTTTTCGGCGTTCTTTATATGTACGAAAACCTTGTAACATACTTTACAACTTGGTTAAGATTATTTATTCTAAATAATCTTTTGTCGAAAAGTCGTTTTCGACCCCTATTGCCTCTAATTTGACTAGCCCAGATTTGCGGGCGTTACAATTATCTCCCCCTTAGGATGATTACGTCCTGGAATCATCAACGAAACAGGGTCGTATAATGACTCCATACGTCATCTCTTCATCCTAGGTAATAATTATAACTTCTACATTCCTTCAATTCTATCTCTTAAACTCATTGACTGTAAGAGTACTCGATCGTGCACCTGCTCTCTACCTCAGGTTAGACTCCAAATTATGACCTTCAAGTCACAATCTCGATCCTTGCTGGATACGGACTTGAGATAAGTTCTTTTATTACTAATATAGATCGATGTATCATATTCTACTTACCTATCATCGTATGTTGCAACACTTAGACTTAGGTCTCTTAGAGTTAAATTCTAAAACAGACTATGCCTTCCTTCATGTTCTGATGTGATATAATCACACTTTAACATTAGGCATTTCTAGCCACCAACTTCTTTAACAACGAGTGCGATACTTCTATTGATCGCTTTGATTTCAACCGTTTGGTTTAAGTCGGACGCTACATCAAACTTGGTTCTCTGAACCACACAACATTCTCATCGTAGTCGGACTCGATTCGATATGACCACTAGGGTCGGAATATCAACAATCTTCTTAGTCATTACCGAAACGATGGTAACAACACACTTGAATAAAACGAAATCAATTACTAGCTTCTTAGTAACCTTGTGACTTTCCCTGATCCAAGTGTGAGTCCTGTGCTTCCGGTAGTATAGGCCTCTACTACCATTCACACCTACTCATACTCGTCTCAGGTATTGTCCCGCAGTTTTCCAAGTCACCACACAATAAGATCATATAACAGTTTAACACATCAAATATCAAAACGAAGGTTTTTATTATTCCTTGAAACTATTACATAGGTGTTCAAGTTCACCCTAGACTATGCCTCTAACAGGCTACATCATACGATTCTATGGCTACTTCATAACTCGATCTTTGGATGTCAAGCCGTCACTCCTGAATCCTCGCATTGTCATCTGCTTCGTCAAGGATCATTTGAAATGCTCTCGCCTTTGGCTTTGGCAGCACATTTGACTTTGTAGCCCCCTCTCTCTTTGGGCAATCTTGCTTGAAGTGCCCTTCCTCATTACATTCGTAACACACCCTTTTATTGAATTTACACTCGTTGGCATAATGCCCATGCTTCCTACACTTGAAACAAGTTACTTCCTCACTGCATTTTCCAGAGTGTTTCTTTTTGCACTTCTCGCACCACCTTTCTTCACTCCCTCCTCCTCTAAAATTCCTGGTACTTGATTTGCTTCTCTCATCGGGCTTCGCAGACCCCTCAAACTTCCTCTTTTCGCCAACCTCGGTCTTATTGGCGGCTCTTCCCTTGATCATCTCCTCAACCGACTTGGCAGCCCAGATAGCTGCCTCCAAAGTAGGTGCCTGACGCACTGGCACTGCATATTCCCATGGAAGTCCTTTTACGTACTTGTCAATTTTTGTCAGCTCATCCGGAACAAGACGTAAGGCGAACTCCATCTTCTCTGTGAAGTTGTTGGTGTATTCATCAATAGACATGCTTCCTTCCTTTAAGGTAAGGAATTGGTTTTCTAGCTCGAGCAGATTTTGGGCTGAGCAGTACCTACGTTTGAAATGCACCAGAAATTCTGCCCATGTCAGTTGCAGGGGCTCATTGGGACTCAGCGTCTTTCCCAAGGTATTCCACCATCGTACAGCGCCTCCTCGAAACTGACGCACTGCAAACGTGGTCTGTTGTTTTCCCTTGCAACCGCACGCCATGAAAGCTAATTCCATCTCCGAGATCCAATCCATGACCCCGATCGGATCCTCCTTTCCAGTGAAAGTCGATGGCTTGCAAGTCAGAAAATCCTTGTACTTGCATCCATTCCTCTTGACTTCGTCATCTTGGTTGTTTTGTCGAACTATTGGTGGGTTGACTTGACCAACAGTCCCACTGTAGTTTCCTTCCTCAGTCTACCCTTCGTTCAACTTGGGCTGTTCGATCTGAATCGTCGCTTCCTCTCGATTTTTTGGGAGAAAACGTCTGGTTTCCTCCATTTGACGATCCAACATCGGTTGGATCTTCGCTTGCACTCCTGCCATCGTTATTGGCTCAGCAGCGGCTACCACAACCGGTATTTGCTCAATCGTTGGGGGTTGATCTCGGTTCCCATTTGCATTCATGTTTCCGCTACGGGTTCTTGCCATCTTGATCTATACACCGAATAAGGTGAATCTAGACCTTTACTTAGGATTGACTTTTAAATCATTCTTATCACTCCGAAACGTTTATATGCTAGTTCTAATATCGTAGTTAAACGCTTAGAATCCTAAACACATAAGGTTTCCAGATCCGGTCGGCAACAGACCATAGATCCGAACAAATAACAACATATTAGGCACAAGCATTTAGCACATAAAAGCATTTTAGGCACAATTCCTAAAATAATTTAGTGCTCACACCTCACAATCATCGCTTAACATTCTAAGTTTAAGTCTAGAAATAAATCCATATTCCTAGTTCACTTAAACTAATGCTCTGATACCAACTGTGACATCCCCATTTTCACGGCCAGAAAAGACCGATGTTGTTTATGCTTTATAAAAGTCAGAGTACTTCATTTTATAAAAATGTTGCGGAATTTGTTCCCAGAAAAACATGGTAAATACGTTATTAAAACATTTTCGAAGAAACATATTATTTCATTTTAAAACGTTTGGGATGTCATCGTTAATACAGAAACATAAGCATAAACAGAACTTACAATTATTTACACTTGTGATCTACATCTCTTTAAATCTCTCAGTGTAATGTCACTTCATATCAACACCTGTGATATAAATAAACTGAGTGGGTCAGGTTGGGAAACCTGGTGAGTACATAGGGTTTTCAACCCACAATAATATAATTATTATGTTTAAACAATCAAATAATCAACCCAATTACCCATCCCCATTATCTTCTTTATTCTTAAGGATCTACCCTAAGAATCAGCTATTTCTCATTCATTCATTCCTAAGGATCATCCTAAGGAAACAACATGAAGTCCATTGTTGCCAATGACACTTTGGTTAAGCGCAACTGCTAATCTTGTCACTTAGGCGCAACTGCCAGAATTGGGACATTTCCTATGAGGCGCTTTTGCCAGTATTGACCTTTTAACGCCACTGTCATGGTCATAAGGCTCCCTATTAGGCACAGCTGCTGATACTGTCCTTAGAGCGCAGCTGCTAGGACGTTTACTGTAGATCTAAAACATCTACGGGTTGTGGCACAGCTGCCAGTGCTCATCTATAGGGTACTAGGTCCACTGATGCCAATGTATACCTATAGGGCACTAGGTCCATGCTACTAATGTTCCTCTATTTCAACTTTTATCCCTCATCATTCATCTACCCATGTTTTACCCAGCATATCTTGTAGATATAAAATACTTTATACAGTTTATATCATTTAAAACATGTATAAAAATCTTTCACCAGCATAGACAGCAAGTATTCAGACAATATGCACACATAGCACGTAAATTTATAATAAAATACTTCATATCTATGTCTAAGATGAAAGTAACTATGCACTCACCTGATTAGGTGGTGATTCCGAACTCAGACAGCACTTCGTTATCTCAAAACAATTTTCATCGACAAAACCTAGTATCAATACCACTAGGGTTTAGTTTTTAACGTTAACCACGACTAATTAATAGTCTAGCTATTATTACTATTATATAAGCGTTAAATAACACTCAATATAACTAATAATAATAGCCCAAATAATTATTTTAAGGTCCTAATAATGTTACTATAATTAAATAAAATCTATATTAAATATAGTATAGGCGTAGCTCACTTACAGCGAGTTTTTATTAAAAACCGGGCTTCGCTGGAGCAGCGTTTCCAAGCCGAAAGCTTTTCTTCTTGGAGTCGTTGGGCGCTCCGGGGCTTTCTTCTCGTGCTAGGGAGGTTCCGTAGACTTGGGAGGGATTTAGGGAGGCTAGAGAGAAGTTAGAGAGAGAAAGAGAGGCTTATGGTGTGAAGAAAATATGAGGAGTTCACCCTTGTATTTATAGGAGTTTTATAGTAAAGTAGTCTCTAAGCTTCGTCCGTAAATTTTGCATACGAGCTCAGTTTTTGTCTGTCTTTTTACCGTTGAGTTCCTATTAATGAGATCTTCAACTTTCATTTAGACCTCGTTGGCTAATTCTCATTCTATCTCGGATTTACAAAACTGTATCGAATTCGCCGCGCTCGAAAAGTAGGGACTAAGCTTCGTCCATAACTTTCGCATACGAGATCCATTTTTGTCTGTCTTTTTACCGTTGAGTTCCTATTAATGAGATCTTCAACTCTCATTTAGACCTCGTTGGCTAATTCTCATTTTATCTCGTATTTACAAAACTATATCGAATTCGCCGCGCTCGAAAAGTAGGGACTAAGCTTCGTCCATAACTTTTGCATACGAGCTCTATTATCAACGTTCTTTATATCCACGCGTTGGTATTTACGAGTACTACAACTTTCATTTAGATCCCGTCGGCTGAAAATCGACCGATCTAAAATTCAGATTTCGGGCTGTGCACTGCTATGCTAAATCTTAGAAAAATCATAACTTCCTCATACGAAGTCAGATTTGGGCGTTCTTTTTATCGATGTTCTTAGTTTAACATATTCTACGACTTTCGTTTAGATCACTAAGGCTAAATCTCGCTCTATCGTAAATTCACTATTTACGCTTCCTCGTATCGTGCCGGTTCCGTCGCGAAACTTCAACGGGTCATAACTTCTTCGTTATAACTCGGTTTTCGGCGTTCTTTATATCTACGAAAACCTTGTAACATACTCTACAACTTGGTTAAGATTATTTATTCTAAATAATCTTTTGTCGAAAAGTCGTTTTCGACCCCTATTGCCTCTAATTTGACTAGCCCAGATTTGCGGGCGTTACAATTATCTCCCCCTTAGGATGATTACGTCCTGGAATCATCAACGAAACAGGGTCGTATAATGACTCCATACGTCATCTCTTCATCCTAGGTAATAATTATAACTTCTACATTCCTTCAATTCTATCTCTTAAACTCATTGACTGTAAGAGTACTCGATCGTGCACCTGCTCTCTACCTCAGGTTAGACTCCAAATTATGACCTTCAAGTCACAATCTCGATCCTTGCTGGATACGGACTTGAGATAAGTTCTTTTATTACTAATATAGATCGATGTATCATATTCTACTTACCTATCATCGTATGTTGCAACACTTAGACTTAGGTCTCTTAGAGTTAAATTCTAAAACAGACTATGCCTTCCTTCATGTTCTAATGTGATATAATCACACTTTAACATTAGGCATTTCTAGCCACCAACTTCTTTAACAACGAGTGCGATACTTCTATTGATCGCTTTGATTTCAACCGTTTGGTTTAAGTCGGACGCTACATCAAACTTGGTTCTCTGAACCACACAACATACTCATCGTAGTCGGACTCGATTCAATATGACCACTAGGGTCGGAATATCAACAATCTTCTTAGTCATTACCGAAACGATGGTAACAACACACTTGAATAAAACGAAATCAATTACTAGCTTCTTAGTAACCTTGTGACTTTCCCTGATCCAAGTGTGAGTCCTGTGCTTCCGGTAGTATAGGCCTCTACTACCATTCACACCTACTCATACTCGTCTCAGGTATTGTCCCGCAGTTTTCCAAGTCACCACACAATAAAATCATATAACAGTTTAACACATCAAATATCAAAACGAAGGTTTTTATTATTCCTTGAAACTATTACATAGGTGTTCAAGTTCACCCTAGACTATGCCTCTAACAGGCTACATCATACGATTCTATGGCTACTTCATAACTCGATCTTTGGATGTCAAGCCGTCACTCCTGAATCCTCGCATTGTCATCTGCTTCGTCAAGGATCATTTGAAATGCTCTCGCCTTTGGCTTTGGCAGCACATTTGACTTTGTAGCCCCCTCTCTCTTTGGGCAATCTTGCTTGAAGTGCCCTTCCTCATTACATTCGTAACACACCCTTTTATTGAATTTACACTCGTTGGCATAATGCCCATGCTTCCTACACTTGAAACAAGTTACTTCCTCACTGCATTTTCCAGAGTGTTTCTTTTTGCACTTCTCGCACCATCTTTCTTCACTCCCTCCTCCTCTAAACTTCCTAGTACTTGATTTGCTTCTCTCATCGGGCTTCGCAGACCCCTCAAACTTCCTCTTTTCGCCAACCTCGGTCTTATTGGCGGCTCTTCCCTTGATCATCTCCTCAACCGACTTGGCAGCCCAGATAGCTGCCTCCAAAGTAGGTGCCTGACGCACTGGCACTGCATATTCCCATGGAAGTCCTTTTACGTACTTGTCAATTTTTGTCAGCTCATCCGGAACAAGACGTAAGGCGAACTCCATCTTCTCTGTGAAGTTGTTGGTGTATTCATCAATAGACATGCTTCCTTCCTTTAAGGTAAGGAATTGGTTTTCTAGCTCGAGCAGATTTTGGGCTGAGCAGTACCTACGTTTGAAATGCACCAGAAATTCTGCCCATGTCAGTTGCAGGGGCTCATTGGGGCTCAGCGTCTTTCCCAAGGTATTCCACCATCGTACAACGCCTCCTCGAAACTGACGCACTGCAAACGTGGTCTGTTGTTTTCCCTTGCAACTGCACGTCATGAAAGCTAATTCCATCTCCGAGATCCAATCCATGACCCCGATCGGATCCTCCTTTCCAGTGAAAGTCGAAGGCTTGCAAGTCAGAAAATCCTTGTACTTGCATCCATTCCTCTCGACTTCGTCATCTTGGTTGTTTTGTCGAACTATTGGTGGGTTGACTTGACCAACAGTCCCACTGTAGTTTCCTTCCTCAGTCTGCCCTTCGTTCAACTTGGACTGTTCGATATGAATAGTCGCTTCCTCTCGATTTTGCTGGAGAAAACGTCTGGTTTCCTCCATTTGACGATCCAACATCGCTTGGATCATCGCTTGCACTCCTGCCATCGTTATTGGCTCAGCAGCGGCTACCACAACCGATATTTGCTCAATCGCTGGGGGTTGATCTCGGTTCCCATTTGCATTCATGTTTCCGCTACGGGTTCTTGCCATCTTGATCTATACACCGAATAAGGTGAATCTAGACCTTTACTTAGGATTGACTTTTAAATCATTCTTATCACTCCGAAACGTTTATATGCTAGTTCTAATATCGTAGTTAAACGCTTAGAATCCTAAACACATAAGGTTTCCAGATCCGGTCGGCAACAGACCATAGATCCGAACAAATAACAACATATTAGGCACAAGCATTTAGCACATAAAAGCATTTTAGGCACAATTCCTAAAATAATATAGTGCTCACACCTCACAATCATCGCTTAACATTCTAAGTTTAAGTCTAGAAATAAATCCATATTCCTAGTTCACTTAAACTAATGCTCTGATACCAACTGTGACATCCCCATTTTCACGACTGGAAAAGACCGATGTTGTTTATGCTTTATAAAAATCAGAGTACTTCATTTTATAAAAATGTTGCGGAATTTGTTCCCAGAAAAACATGGTAAATACGTTATTAAAACATTTTCGAAAAAACGTATTTATTTCATTTTAAAATGTTTGGGATGTCATCGTTAATAAAACATAAGCATAAACAGAACTTACAATTATTTACACTAGTGATCTACATCTCTTTAAATCTCTCAGTGTAATGTCACTTCATATCAACACCTGTGATATAAATAAACTGAGTGGGTCAGGTTGGGAAACCTGGTGAGTACATAGGGTTTTCAACCCATAATAATATAATTATTATGTTTAAACAATCAAATAATCAACCCAATTACCCATCCCCATTATCTTCTTTATTTTTAAGGATCTACCCTAAGAATCCTAAACACATAAGGTTTCCAGATCCGGTGGGCAACAGACCATAGATCCGAACAAATAACAGCATATCAGGCACAAGCATTTAGCACATAAAAGCATTTTAGGCACAATTCCTAAAATAATTTAGTGCTCACACCTCACAATCATCGCTTAACATTCTAAGTTTAAGTCTAGAAATAAATCCATATTCCTAGTTCACTTAAACTAATGCTCTGATACCAACTGTGACATCCCCATTTTCACGGCCAGAAAAGACCGATGTTGTTTATGCTTTATAAAAGTCAGAGTACTTCATTTTATAAAAATGTTGCGGAATTTGTTCCCAGAAAAACATGGTAAATACGTTATTAAAACATTTTCGAAGAAACATATTATTTCATTTTAAAACGTTTGGGATGTCATCGTTAATACAGAAACATAAGCATAAACAGAACTTACAATTATTTACACTTGTGATCTACATCTCTTTAAATCTCTCAGTGTAATGTCACTTCATCTCAACACCTGTGATATAAATAAACTGAGTGGGTCAGGTTGGGAAACCTGGTGAGTACATAGGGTTTTCAACCCACAATAATATAATTATTATGTTTAAACAATCAAATAATCAACCCAATTACCCATCCCCATTATCTTCTTTATTCTTAAGGATCTACCCTAAGAATCAGCTATTTCTCATTCATTCATTCCTAAGGATCATCCTAAGGAAACAACATGGAGTCCATTGTTGCCAATGACACTTTGGTCAAGCGCAGCTGCTAATCTTGTCACTTAGGCGCAGCTGCCAGAATTGGGACATTTCCTATGAGGTGCTTCTGCCGGTATTGACCTTTTAACGCCACTGTCATGGTCATAAGGCTCCCTATAAGACATAGCTGTTGATACTGTCCTTAGAGCGCAGCTGCTAGGACGTTTACCGTAGATCTAAAACATCTACGGGTTGTGGCGCAGCTGCCAGTGCTCATCTATAGGGTACTAGGTCCACCGATGCCAATGTATACCTATAGGGCACTAGGTCTATGCTACTAATGTTCCTCTATTTCAACTTTTATCCCTCATCATTCATCTACTCATGTTTTACCCAACATATCTTGTAGATATAAAATACTTTATACAGTTTACATCATTTAAAAGATGTATAAAAATCTTTCACCAGCATAGACATCAAGTATTCAGACAATATGCACACATAGCACGTAAATTTATAATAAAATACTTCATATCTATGTGTAAGATGAAAGTAACTATGCACTCACCTGATTAGGTGGTGATTCCGAACTCAGACAGCACTTCGTTATCTCAAAACAATTTTCCTCGACAAAACCTAGTATCAATACCACTAGGGTTTAGTTTTTAACGTTAACCACGACTAATTAATAGTCTAGCTATTATTACTATTATATAAGCGTTAAATAACACTCAATATAACTAATAATAATAGCCCAAATAGTTATTTTAAGGTCCTAATAATGTTACTATAATTAAATAAATTCTATATTAAATATAGTATAGGCGTAGCTCACTTACAATGAGTTTTTATTAAAAACCGGGCTTCGCTGGAGCAGCGTTTCCAAGCCGAAAGCTTTTCTTCTCGGAGCCGTCGGGCGCTCCGGGGCTTTCTTCTCGTGATAGGGAGGTTCCGTAGACTTGGGAGGGGTTTAAGGAGGCTAGAGAGAAGTTAGAGAGAGAAAGAGAGGCTTATGGTGTGAAGAAAATATGAGGAGTTCACCCTTGTATTTATAGGAGTTTTATAGTAAAGTAGTCTCTAAGCTTTGTCCGTAACTTTTGCATACGAGCTCCGTTTTTGTCTGTCTTTTTACCGTTGAGTTCCTATTAATGAGATCTTCAACTTTCATTTAGACCTCGTTGGCTAATTCTCATTCTATCTCGGATTTACAAAACTATATCGAATTCGCCGCGCTCGAAAAGTAGGGACTAAGCTTCGTCCATAACTTTCGCATACGAGCTCCATTTTTGTCTGTCTTTTTACCGTTGAGTTCCTATTAATGAGATATTCAACTCTCATTTAGACCTCGTTGGCTAATTCTCATTCTATCTCGTATTTACAAAACTGTATCGAATTCGTCGTGCTCGAAAAGCAGGGACTAAGCTTCGTCCATAACTTTTGCATACGAGCTCTATTATCGACGTTCTTTATATCCACGCGTTGGTATTTACGAGTACTACAACTTTCATTTAGATCCCGTCGGCTAAAAATCGACCGATCTAAAATTCAGATTTCGGGCTGTGCACTGCTATGCTAAATCTTAGAAAAATCATAACTTCCTCATACGAAGTCAGATTTGGGCGTTCTTTTTATCGATGTTCTTAGTTTAACATATTCTATGAATTTCGTTTAGATCGCTAAGGCTAAATCTCGCTCTATCATAAATTCACTATTTACGCTTCCCGGTATCGTGCCGGTTCCGTCGTGAAACTTCAACGGGTCATAACTTCTTCGTTATAACTCGGTTTTCGGAGTTCTTTATATGTACGAAAACCTTGTAACATACTCTACAACTTGGGATTATTTATTCTAAATAATATTTTGTCGAAAAGTCGTTTTCGACTCCTATTGCCTCTAATTTGACTAGCCCAGATTTGCGGGCGTTACAACTTTAGTATCATGTTTTATGATCATCTTAATGATTATGGAAGACCATATCACAATTGATCCTCTAAGGCCATCTTAATGCATTCGTATGGCTAAGAAGAGGAATTGTGATTTTTTGGAATGGTTTAATCAAAAGGTGAATAATACTTCGTTCCATGAACAAGTCTTAGAGTCATACTCCAAGATTGTAACCTTGAGTGACATAGTCTTAAGAAAGGTTTTAAACACTTATCAAATTTAGAGTAAAAGTTTTATACTCTTGTACATTTGAAATTGGTGAGTTGTGATGTTTTGGATAAAACAAAGACCAACTTAGGCCAATTGTGTGAAGTGTTTATCTTGATAGGAATCCACACTAACTGTTGAATATTTTATTTTCCAGGGAATGATTCATGACAAGAGAATCTTATATGTCAAAAGGGAAGTGGATTCTTAAATATCTTGGAAAAGCTTCAAGAAAAAATCAAGAATAAAACCTATTATTTATCAATAGCACACGACTTGAGGTTTATAAACTATCGTGTTGACATATTCTTGTTTATGTGCCCATTCCAGTTAAAGTTGACTATGCATGTGAGTTCTATGAGCTCTCAGTTGTTTGCACAACTACTTGGAAGCAATGGTAGGCCCTTGAGTTGCCAAGTGGCAAGAAATTAAGATTGAACAAGTTCAGTCCATATGAGTTTGGATTTGTCACTAACCTTGTCTTATGATTATGGTTATGACAAATTCACATGGATAGGAGCACGTACACCATAAAATCTAAGTGTCATAAGGTTTCTCTTCAATTCATGAAAATGATGGTGATGAAACGCTTTCACTAAGTAGATTTTAAGGAGAGAGCAGTTGTGATATTTGCATTCTCAAATTTGATTATGATTACAACATTCCTTTTCATAATTCGAATTGTGAGGAATGGCAAAAATTCTAAACATTTGAGACTTATTGTTGTAAGTTCTTAAAATTGTTTAGACACACATGTGAGCCGTTTAAGGAAAGGTGTATGAGTTTGAGAAGCCTAGATAAAGTCTTATCAAAGCATCTCATATGAGAAATGTGAACTTTGGTAAAGAAAGTCAGTGAAGTATTGATTTCTAGAAATCCAGTTGATTTCTGAGCACATCTTAAAGCTAGTGGGAGCATAAGTGATATGCTAGTAAAAGTAATGATTATTATGCTAGTGGGAGCATAATCAATTATGACGAATGTTGCAAGTTAGCAATGTTAATTATAGAAAACAAAAGTTTCAATTCACAAGTTACAGGGTTTGAAAAGTTGTTTTGCTATAATTAAGGGAGAGGAATTCATACTTCATTTCAAAATCTAAAAGTTTAGATTGAGATTTTAATCAAAATTAGTCATATATACATATATATATATATATATATATATATATATATATATATATATATATGAATGTTATGTTTTTTATGGTTCAACATAAGGAAATTCTATATATGGATGTGTTAATTGTGTTCTCAAAATTTGATTATGAGTAAAAGTACCTTTTCATTATTGGAATTATGAGAACATGCAAAATAAAAAATATTGTAGCAAAAAACTGATCAAGTATCATGTCTTTATGTTAGACATTATGAATCGTGTCCCATATGTTTCAGGTATAGGATCGATTGCCTATGTTATAATATTCTCGTGTTTTAATTTTCCAAATGCCTAGGGCATTAAGAGGAAAAAAGGAATAGAACTAGATTTGATTGAAGTGGTTAAACAACTATTAAGGAGAATCTAAGGTTCGCCAAAGATTGGTCGCTTAAGGACAATTGGAAGTATAGTAATGGATGGACCATATTGACATTATTATAAATAGACATGAGTCTATTAATAATGAGTTGTCGTATGGAAAATATGAAATGTTTCCATATTGGGAGTTGAAGAATAGATGAGAAAGTTAGAAACTTTTATGCAAGAAGGATTTTCAAAGTAATATACTTTGAATTTGAGACTTCATTTCCATGGAATTGTCTTGTAACAATCACCAAAGGAATATTTTGTAATATCATTGGTCAAGTCTCTTTGACTTTTGGCACCTACACATTACAAAATAATCATTGCATGATAGTTTAGAATCTAATACTTTCTAGCAGTGACAAGAATTTGGAATTCTTACACTTGCAATAAGGATTTGGAATTTTGAAATTAGCATCATTGAAATGTTCTTCAGTTGATCTATTTCACAAATTAAGGACCGTAGACAAACATAGTGTGCATGCTTGGTGATCTATATGGATGTGTTAATTGCAAGAAGATCTGTCCCACGCCAACATTTTGTCCCACATCACTACCACTGGCCTGTGATCCTCCCACTGCCTACCCCTTGCAGTTCCTACCAATATGCCCAACATTTCCACACTTTGAACATCTAACTGTTCTGGTCCCTGTTGCACTATCATCTTCAGTAACAAATCTTCTTCTTTTCTTTTTTGGCCTACCAATAGGCACATGATGTTTTGGTGATAGTAACTTTGTTGGACATGGACTTTTTGCCCATGTCATCCTCCCAATAATTGGTTCAATTTTAAAGGCATACATCTCTTTCCATGTCTTCAACCATATGTTGGGTGAACCCATGTTTCAGGTATCCCAACATTCTCATTATTTCTCCTCATATCCCATATAGTTGCAATTGTGTGCTTACATGGTATGCCAATGACCTCCCACTTGTTACATGAGCATGTATGTTGTGTTATGTCAACTTCACATTGGTCCACACTTCACTGTTAGATTAGTGTCTAAGTCCATAACTATAATTGGTATGTACTTGACCCGAGAGTAGCATGGTCCATTTGGGTTGCATATCATCAAAACAATTTGATAGGATGGACTTTTGAGAAGAAGTTATTTATGGTTTGGTAATATATTATAAGTTCTAATATATTAATATGAAATCATATTATTTAATCAGTATTGATCAAGAATTAATTTGGAATTAATTTTGTGATTAAAAGAGACTAATTAAATATAAGGGGTTGATTTGGTAAATCATTCATTCTTATAAAGTGGACTTATGATCCATAGTTCTTCATGTTGGGCTAAACCCATGTGGTAACCCATGGATACTCCATGGAGGTTTTAACCCATGGAGCATGAGGGATATGGAAAGTCATTGGGGTTTACATGGTGTAACCCTAGTTTGCCACACTATATAAGAACCCCTCTAGCTCATGAAATTAGCACTTAAGTGGAATACTAGAGGGCTAGCCGATTTGTGTGCGCAAGGAATCTCTTCTGAATTTTTCCTTTGCTCTAAATATGTTGTGATTCCATTTGAGGCATTCATACTATTGGTGCTAAGCTCTTAAATGCTAAATGTTCAAGGTTTCCAACGGACTTTTCCTGTCCCGGCATGTTAAAAATATAACGTTAAAAATAAATTCAAAATTAGCCGACGGAGTCTAAACGAGAGTTTGTAGAGCATGGTCTCACCTACACGTGGATATAAACAACATCAAATACGGAGCTCGCATGTGAAAGTTATAAATTTTTAAAGTTTGAAAAATCATAATACGTCCAACGTACTCGTGTTCACAGTCCGAGGTTGGCCACGTCGCCTACTCATTCGCATGAAGGACGCATGTTCGTAGCCTTGACGCGTTTGGGCTAATCCCTTCGTATGCCCAGCGTTTTCAATGTATGCCCATTGTACTATGTCAAAAGGGAGTACGCCGAACGTACTCTAAATTTATGCCCAACGTAATTCGAGCTTTCAGGCCCTATAAATAGCAGACGATGCCAGCCAATTTCGGGTTACAAACTTCCATTCTCCCACCCTATACTTTCTTCAATATTGCAAAAATTACCCCCAAGCCTATTTTATCATCTTAGCATCATAGGCAAGGCCCGGAGAGCCCGGAGATCTCGAGAAAAAGAGTTTTCGGCCCAAAACTCTGCCCACGTGAAGCCCGGTTTTTTAGAAAACATCCTGGTTTCATCGAAGAATATTGTTTTTAGGGACGAAGTGTTGTCCAAACATCGTCTTATCAAGTGAGTGTATAATCTCTTTCACCTTATAGATAGATATGAAATATTTTATATAATGTAACGCCTGTGTTTCCGGGCTTGCCATTTTTAGCAATGTAATAGTCTAGGTTAACCTTTGTAACCTGTTTTGAAATAATAAGATTGTATTATTTAAGTATTGTGTGTTTTGTGCTTAATTGCTTAATTATGTGGTTTGATTAATTAAAAATAAAAAAAATAAGCGTCAAAATCTAAGTGTAAAATAAACTTAATATCTTTGAATAATGTTGTAGTAGTTGAAACGAGGTTTCCGAATAAATATAGAACGCCCAAATCTGACTTCGTATGAGGAAGTTATGATTTATCGACGTTTCGGCTTAGCGGTATGCAGCCTGTTATACTCGATTTGAGATCGAGGGGTTTTTAGTCGAAGCAATCTAAATGAGGATCGAAGGTCTCATTGTTGGTATCGAAGCGATGAAAAGCTAGGCGAGAACGGGCGTCAAACGAAGAAGTTATGAATTTATAACGAAGTTTTTCTGTCCCGACCTATTAAAAATAAATAATAAAAATAAAGTTAAAATTAGCCGATGGAGTCTAAACGAAAGTTGTAGAGCGTAGTCTCACCTTCACGTGGATATAAAGAACGTCAAAAACGAAGTTCGTATGAAGAAGATATGAATTTACGAAGTTTATTAAATATTTTGTATTTAAATTTAATTGAAAAATCCGGTATTATCCGAGGACGAGTCATCGGACTCATCCGAAGTACGCCCCGCGTACTCGTGTACGCCCCGCGTACACCGAGGATGTCGACACTCGCACTTGAGGACTTCGGATGACGAACGCAGTGACGATTTCGGACCTGTACGCCCCACGTACAGGCGTACGCCCCGCGTACTCCGAGGCTCCAGCCTCCTATAAATAGGATGCGAGGGCAGCCGAGTTCTTTTGCTATTTTCTCTCTTCTCTCTCCTGTTTTGCATCGATTTGCGTGCCAGAAATACCCCGAAGCCTCGGTATTATTCTCGAGCCCCGAGGCAAGTCCCAAGATCCCGAAGATCCCGAGAAGTGCGGTTCCCGAGCCGAAGCTCTGCCCGCGAGAAGTTCGATTTTTGTGAAGATCTTCCAGATCTGCTGAGGATTACTACTTCTGCAAGTCGTAGTGCTGTCCGATCATCTTCTTATCAGGTGAGTGTATACTACCTTTCATAAACACGATAATAATACAAGTATGGTTCGAGTGTATTAAGTATATTGTTGTTTATATGTGTGAATGTGTATTCACTTTCTTCTAACTTATATATATGATTTATTCTCTATGAGATATGTGTTATGTGTGTGTGTGTGCCTCATCTGTTATGTGAAATATATGTTGATTAAAGCATGCTATACAGGTTTTTATCTATGTATAAAAATGTATATTTTTATCTACTAATATGTTGGGTAGAACATGGGTAGATAGTTGGTGTGTAATAAACAGATGAGATGCCTCGTTGTTGTTTGATTTAGTCATCTAGCGGAGTTTAGATGACGACCACATACTTTTCTAGATAGTCTTGTGGAAACATTAGCAGGTTCGCCACCTGTAGGTGTTAATGAACTTGGGTGTTCATTCGCTGTAGTCCATCCCCCTCATGGTTGCCTTATTTGACTTATATTGCTGAGGAACACCCGAAGCATGTGTTGTCGCCCCGATGAAATATTCTTAGACTTGGTCCCTTATGTTAGTTGTATTAGGGACATAAAGTGAGAATAACGGGAATGGGTAATTGAGTTATTGTTGGTTGGTGAAAATTAAATATGATTATTTATTGTGGGTTAAAAACCCTATATGCTCACCAGGCTCCCAAGCCTGACCCACTCAGTTTTATTTGTATTACAGGAAGTGGCGAAAGGGAATGAGATGGATGAACCATCAGTTGTTTGGTTTACAAGTCTGTATATGTATATATTTGTTGAATGACTTGTAATGTTATCGTTTATGCTTATTGGTCTGTATCGGAACATGACACCCCGAGTTTTGATTATAATGAAAATACATTTCTTTTATGAAATGCTTTGGTAAACATTGTTTTATCATGTTTTGTTTTTGGGAACAAATTCTGCAACTCTTTCAAATCAAAAGGATTTACTCTGAAAATATTTTAAAAGCATAAATGAAAATCGGTCTTTTCTGGCCGAGATTTTGGGGATGTCACATATAAAATATGTGATATGTGTATATATGTTGTTTATTTATTTGAGATGGATGTTGAATGAATGTTTTATACATGTTTAAAATGATTTAAAATCTCTCTCTCTCTCTATATATATATATATATATATATATATATATATTATCCACAAATATGTTGGGTAAACATGGGTAGATGAAAGAATGTTTTATACAGATTTTAAAATGCATATGTATTTTACATCTACAAATATGTTGGGTAAAACATGGGTAGATAAAGAATGATGAATGAAAGTACGGTGTAGATGTACGTTGGTAGCTATGAATTTAGTATGTTATAGATGTACGTTGGTAGTTATGGATTTAGTACCTTGGCAGCTATGGACTTAGGGCTTGTTGTATAAATCTCGGGCAGTGATGGACTTCGTGCCTATCCCTTTGATTACCTTGGAAGCTATGGACTTAGTGCATGTTGTATAAACCCTGGCGACAATGTGACTTCCTGCCTATTTGACATAAATTGCGGAGGAAAGCAGTGTTGCCACCCCGATGTTTGTCTTATTTGACATAAATTGTTGAGGAACCCCCGAAGCAGTGTTGTCACCCCTATGAAAATCCTTAGACTAGATCTCTTATGATAAGTGTTTTAGGGATGTAAAGTGAGGAATAAGGGAAAGGGTAATCAGGGTTATTTTTGGTTGATAAAATTAATAAATTTATTGTTGGTTAATGAAATTAATAAATTTATTATTTGTGGGTATAAAACTCTATATGCACACCAGGTTCCGAAGCCTGACCCACTCAGTTTTCTATATTACAGGTAATGGAACAAGAGCATAGTTGGACGATGACGAGGGATTTTGGATTATAGGTCAGTAGATATTAATAAATGTTATAAGGCCTATATTGTACTGTTTATGCTTTTTGTCTGTATCGGAACATAACATCCCGAGGTTTTATAATACAATGAAAATTCATTTCTTTAAGAAATGCGTTGATAAATTTTTTATTATATTTTGTTTTGAGGACAAATTCCGCTACACCTTTTGAAAGACTACTCTGATTTTATGTCACACCCCAAAACCAAGAACGGCGGAAACGTTCTGGGGCGGAGGACGTCATGTAAGGTAATCACAACACAGTAAATGTAAATAGGCAAACAACATCATCCATTGCATTAAATATATAAATTTAATACATGTGTGTTCTGTAAAATTTTAGACACCAAAAATATAACGTAAATCAAAATAACAAAATGATGAGTCTTGAGTACGCTCCATCATCTCAAAAGCTGGCATCGGTACCTGTCTACTGATGACCTGGGAATACAAGTTATTTTGAAAGAGTTTATCAGCATTAAGCTGGTGAGTTCATAAGTATTTTAGTGTCAATGTTCATTGTCAAAAACGTTTGAACTTGTCCCAATGTATAAGTTGTAAAAATGTAAATAAATGTTTAAGAGTATTTGCAAAAGTTTGAATCTCTCAGAAAATCCTATATTTTCTATAATAGTAACCTTCTACCAAGGCTTAACTGTTTTGTAAACTCGTCTGTTGTAAAAGTGTGTGATTACCCAAGTATAACTATCATTTGATAAAATATAGTTTGTACATTAATGCTTAAGTGAGATTATCACCAAAATATGTAATGGGTAAATCATTGTAGTACTGTAGTTTTGTATAATAAGAACTACTGTTGTACTAATTACTACTACCTTAAACCGGATTTATATTAAGGTATAATGTGATAATTGCACCATACTATCGACTGATAACAACGACATAAAGAACGGTCGTAATAACGGAATGACGTTTGGCACCCGCAGACCTGCAGGTCCGGCTGTAGCTAGCAGCAAGGTGTAGGATAGTCAATCCAGTATAGATCTATACGCAAACTCAACGCTCTCCCTCCAAGAGAATTCTGGCTACAACTCGGGCCATGACATTTAAGGCATGCTCCGATACAGTGGATCACATTTGTTATCGTATTCTTGCATATGTGATGAAATGTTTCTTGTTCTAGTATAGTTGTATATGTTCTCTTCCTAGTATAGACTCATGAATGAACTGACTCATTGATCTAGCAGTTGTAATAGTTTGATTCTGTGTTACCCCGATGGTAACTTGTTAACAGTGCGTTTAGTACGTATGATTATGGAAGTACTTTTATGTCTATATATGTATATTTGATATATAATTAATATGGAAACGACCTTCGGATGGTCACCCAAAATCCTATCAGACCACATCCAAATCGAGGAAAAGGAAACAAGGTGGGTAGCCTTCCTAAGTCCTTTAAACATTATTTATACGTCTATACATATATGGGCATGCAATTTGTAATATAAAAGCATAAATAAGTATTTATAAGGCATTTGAAACATAAGTATTATTTTTAAAGAAAGATTGACTTGATGTCAATCTATAAAACCATTTGAAGGTGTAGATTTGATTAAAACAGTTTAAGTATAAGGAACATTTGCTTAAATCACAGTTGCAGTGTAAATTCGAAAAGTAAATGGGTTTGGAAAACATTTAGAAGTAAAACAGTTTGATTGATAGTTTGAATAGTGATAAAACCACTGATTTCCCTAGTTATTAATCACATGTGATTAGTACAATCACAGGTGATTGAAACAATAACTATAAGTATTTAACTTGCATTCCCCCCCTTTTGAAAGCATATAAAAGCATTTAGAATATTTAACAGGTTGATTAAGGGGTATGAAACTCACTTGATTGATTGAGGAAAGCGAGATGGAAAACCGGGCAGAGTTTCGTCTCGGAAAACGGATTTTTCTCGGGATTCTCGGGAATCTCGGGAGTAAAATCGACCCTCGGGACTTGAGCAAAAAGACCAGAGCTTCGGGTTATAACGGGCACGGAAAACGAGACAAAGTTGTGAGAGAGAGGAGAGAAATGAGCAACATTTTCGGAAAGCCTCGCATCCTATTTATAGGAAGGCTGAACCGCCTCCGAACGCGGGGCGTACGCTCGTACGCAGCGCGTACGCGTACGTCATGCATGACCGAAGCCTCGACTGCCTCGGTTCGGATGGGACGGGTTGCTGGGTACGCGGGTCGGATGGGACAGCGGGTCGGACGGGACAGCGGGTCGGACGGGTCGGAGCTTCGGACGGGTCGGACGGGTTAGAACTCTTCGGATAGTGCGACGTGGACGATCCGAGACCCTCGATCTCAGTACGCGGGGCGTACGAAGGTACGCAGGGCGTACTTCGGTCCAATCCGATGACTCCCCTTCGGATATTACCGGGAATTTATAATTAAATTTATATTTATTATAAATAAACTTCAAAAATTCATATCTCCCTCATACGAACTCCGTTTTTGACGTTCTTTATATCCTCGCGAAGGTGAGACCATGATCTACGACTTTCGTTTAGATTCCGTTGGCTAATTCCGAAATTATTTTTATTATTTATTTATTAAAATGACGTGATTAAGGAATTTCTTCAAAATTTCATAACTTCCTCATTCGGAGTCAGATTTGGACGTTCTTTTTATGTACGCAAACCTTGATATGATTCCTATTACTTTATTTAATCCGAATAAGATTTTAGGAAGGTTACATTTTGACCTAAATTTGATCGGTTTTACATACATTGACTCGAAATATCGGGTTGTCACATTTTATTTTAAAAGCATAAAAGAAATCGGTCTTTTTTGGCCGAGAAATTTAGGGATGTCACAGTTGGCATCAGAGCATTAGTTTAAGCGAACTAGGAATTCGTAGGATTTCTAAACTTAAACATTAGAATGCTAAGCGATGATTGTGAGATGAGTATCTACCATATTTTAGACACGAGCACTAGTATATTTTATGAAAGATGCCTAAAATGCTTTTATGTGCTAAATGCTATATGTTTGCCATATATATTATTTGTTCGGATCTATGGTCTGTTGCCGACCGGATCTGGAAACCTTATGTGTTCAGGATTCTAAGCGTATGACTACGATATTAGAACTAGCATGTATACGTTTCGGAATGATAAGGAGACTTTAGGTATCTCATGAATGAAAATCTAAATTCACCTAATTTTGTGTATAGATCAAAATGGCAAGAACCAAAAGTGGAGCTAGAAATAAGAATATAAATCAGCAACCTCAACCCCAAGTGATGGAACAGGTACCGATAGCAGAAGCTGCACCAGAACCATCACAATGGTTGGAGTACGAGCCATGATTCAGGCAATGATGGCTGATCAAATGGACGAGATGAGACAATTATTGTTGAACAACATGAGTGAACATTCTATGCCTATTGAACAACCTGAACTGAACGATGGTCAGTCGGAGGAAGGAAATTACAGTAGATCTATTGGTCAAGATGAACCGTTTGTGGTTAGGAGAAATAATCAAGAGGATGGAGTTGAGAAAATGGATGCAAGTATAAAGACTTTATGACTTGCAAGTCGTCAACTTTTACTGGAAAAGAAGATCTCGTCGGAGTAATGGATTGGATCTCGGAAATGGAATTAGCCTTCATGACATGTAATTGCCAAGGCAAGTTACAAACAATATTTGCAGTGCGTCAGTTCAGAGGTGGCGTTGTTAGCTGGTGGAAAACTCTGGGGAAGACCCTAAGCCCTATTGAGCCACTGGAACTGACTTGGGCAGAGTTCTTATTGCATTTCAAGCGCAAGTACTGCTCGGCCCAAATTCTGCTTGAGCTAGAGAACCAATTTCTGACATTGAAGAAGGGAAGTGTGTCCATCAATGTATACACTAATAACTTCACAAAAAAAAATGGAGTTTTCTTTGCACATTGTCCCAGAAAAGATGACAAAAATTGACAGGTATGCAAAGAGACTTCCGTGGGAGTATGCAGTGCCAGTGCATCAGGCACTTACTTTGGAGGCAGCTATCGGGCTGCCAAGTCTGTTGAAGATATGATTAAAGGAAGAGCCGCCAGCAAGGTTGAAGTTGGCTAGAAAAGAAAGTTTGAAGGAACTTCAGGGCCCAACGAGAAAAGAAAATTATCGAAGTCTCTAGGAGGAGGAGGCGAAGCAAGATGGTGTGATAAGTGCAACAAGAAGCATTGTGGGAGATACGTCGAAGAAGTAACTTGTTACAAGTGTAGGAGGATCGGTCACTATTCCAAGGATTATACTCATAATGATCATGTATGCTATAGATATATAGACAAAGGGCACATGTCGAGAGACTGCCCGAAGAAAAATGAAGCAGCAAGGCTAAATCCACCGCCAAGCCAAAGGCGTTCCAAATGATCCTTGATGAAGCAAATATCATTGCAAGGAATCAGGAGTAAGGACTTTATATCCTCATATCAATATATGAAGTAGTCAATAGAATCTGGTAGTGCAGCTTATAAGAGGCATATTATAGGTTAAACTAGAATACCTTTGTAATCTTTTCAAGAAATAATGTAAACCTCCATTTTCTTACTTGATGTGTCAAATAATTATGTGAAATTTTTGAATGGTGACTTGGAAAACTGCGAGACAATACTTGGGACGAGTATGAGTAGGTGCGGATAGTAGTAGAGGCCTATACTACTGGAAGCACAAGACTCACACTTGGATCAGGGAAAGTCACAAGGTTACAAAGAAGCTAGTAATTGATTTTGTTTTTGTTCAAGTATGTCGTTACCATCGTTTCGGTAATGACTAAGAAGATGATTGATATTCCGACCCTAGAGGTCATATCGAATCGAGTCCGACAAAGATGAGTATGTTACGTGGTTCGCGAAAAGTTGAGTTCAAGGTTTATTGAACTGTTTAAAGTTCTTCAGAAGATTGGGAATCAAGCTTACAAGCTAGAACTACCAAAAGAACTAGAAGGTATTCATAACACCTTTCACGTGTGATATTTGAGGAAGTTCATGGGAAAAGTTCCCGACATCATTCCAATTTTTGAATTTAGGTTGGATGAAAGAAAGAGGTTAATTGAAGAACCGGAGGCAATTGTTGACTGTAAGACTAAGAAGTTGCAACGCAAGATGGTCGATTTAGTGCTTGTGCGATGGAAACATTTGAATGGGCCAAATCTCACCTGGGAAACGGAGAGTGACATGATGAGTCGTTATCTGCATTTGTTTGCTGATGTGTGATTCCGAGGATGGAATCATTCTAAGGAGGAGAGAATTGTAACGCCCATGTTTCTGGGCTAAAGCAGTAATGATGATATAATAGTCCAGGTCAACCATTGGAACTCGTTTTGAAGTAATAAGAATGAATTATGTGCTTTAAACTTAATTATTAAGATTAAGGATAAAAAAATAAGCGTCGAAAATAAATATTAGATAAAGCCGATATCTATGAAGAAAGTTGTAGTGGTTGAAACAAGGATTCCGGAGATATAAAGAATACCGAAATCCGAGTTATAACGAAGAAGTTATGAAATGTCAAAGTTTCGCGACAGAACCGACACAAAGATGTGTGACGTAAAAAGTGAATTTACAATAAATTGCTTTTTAGCCTTAGCAATCTAAACAAAAGTCGTAGTGTTCGTTAAACCAAGAGCGTGCATAAAAAGAACGCCCAAATCTGACTTTGTATGAGGAAGTTATCATTTTTCTAAGTTTCAGTTTATCTGTATGCAGCCCGAAACTCGAATTTTAGATCAAGTGATTTTTAGCCTAAACAAACTAAACGAGAATCGAATATCTTGTTGATAGTAGTTCAACGGTAAAAAGATAGACGAAAACGGACGTCAGATGAAGAAGTTATGAATTTTTAACGGACTTTTCCTGTCCCGTCCTATTAAAAATAAAGTCAAAATTAGCCGACGGAGTCTAAATGAAAGTTGTAGAGCATGGTCTCATCTATGCGTGGATATAAAGAATGTCAAAAACAGAGCTCATATGCGAAATTTACAAATTTTTGAAGTTTGAAAATTCGTAATACGCCCAGCATACAGGAGTACGCCCAGCGTACTCGTGTTCACAGTCCGAGGTTGGCCACGTCGCCTACTCATTCGCATGAAGGACGTGTGTTCGTAGCCTTGACGCATCCGTGCTGATCCCTTTGTACACCCAACGTACTCAATGTACGCCCAACGTAATGTGTGAAGAGGGAGTACGCCCAACGTACTCTAAATTTACGCCAAACGTAATTCAAGCTTTCAGCCCCTATAAATAGCGGACGACGCCAGCCGATTTTGGGTTTCAAACTTTCATTCTCCCACCCTATACTTTCTTTAATATAGAAAAAATTACCCCCAAGCCTATTTTATCATCTTAGCATCATAAGCAAGTCCCGGAGAGCCCGAAGATCCAGAGAAAAAGAGTTTTCGAGTCGAAACTCTACCCACGTGAAGCCCGGTTTTTGAGAAAACATCCTGGTTTCATCAAAGAATAGTGTTTTTAGGGACAAAGTGTTGTCCAACCGCTGTCCTATCAAGTCAATGTATAGTCACTTTCACGTTACACATAGATTTCAAAATATTTTATATAAAGTACGTGCTATGTGTATATATGTTGTTTGTTTATTTGAGATGGATGTTGAATGAATGTTGTGACAATCTGAAATTTTCCATCTTGTTCAGTCTAACACTTCATTGAAATTCAAGCTCATTGCTGATATCTTTTAGCACAATTAGGAGTTTATTAGAGCGTTCTGAGCCTTGTACACTTAAGGGACAAGTGTCGAGGTTTATCGGCTGAAGTTATAGCTCAAGAGAACGACCTTAAACACCTTTGCAAGGAGTTCACGGCCACCACATGGGATTTTACGTCCGTAAACTCCATGTGGGCCGTAAACTCCATCTTATATGATGAAAAGGTGGTCATTAGTTCATTCCTTTACTTCCCTTGGCTGAAATCCTCTCAAGTATCATCCCGATCTTCGTCCCCGATCTTCAAAACTCGTAAGCTTCTTGTCCTAACTAGTTTATATCTTGCATAAACTAGTGATCTTACATGATTTCATCCATGAAATCATTCCATTTTGTAGATATTCAAGTTTCACCAAGAACACACACTTGTGTTCTTGGCCAAAAGCGACCATTCGAGCTCCTAGATCGTAAGTACTCTTGTTCTAACTCGTTGTACACTAGGTTTAACATGTTTAGGGATTAGAAAACATAAAGAATCACATGATCCAAGGAGTTTACGGCCAAGGAATGTTCTTGAGTCGTAAACCCCCTTTAGTGGGGCAAAATGCATCTTAACACCTTACCAAGCCTTGGAACTTAGTATAGAGCCTTACACCATTGAAGTAAGGACTTCAATAAACAAAATGGTACTTCATACCATGAGTTTACGGCCGTAAACTCATGGGGAAGTGGTCCCCAGGCCGCAAACTCAATATAAGGTCATTCTTGGACCTTAAACTCACCTAGCCTCTTGTTTAAGCCTTGGAACACTTAACCACTTAAGACACCTTGCCTTTAAGCCTCAAATGGAGACCCATTAGATAGTTTAAGGCCAAGAGTAAACTCCCCTGGGCCGCAAACTCCAATAAGTATGGTCTATGGACCATAAACTCACATACGAAGCCTTATACTCCTTTGTGCAACCCAATAGCCTCCTAACACTTTGACCAAAGTGTTTTCCTCCAAGTAGGATGTTTATACTTGTCTAATTAGTTTTATAATCACTAATTGTATATATACATATGTTTTTATATGTTATTAGGATCATTGTGTGTGTTTAAGTCTTCACTTGACACCGAGCACTTATCTGACACTTCCATCCGATCCACTCACTGCAGGTGAGTTCATACCCCTTAATTAACCTTTAAATGTTTCTAAATGTTTATAAATGCTTTTATGGTGGGAGTACAAGTTGAATCATGCTAGTTAGTACATCAATCACATGTGATTAATAACTAGCATACAAATGGATTTGCTACACTTTTAGCTGTTTTACCAAACAGATTACTTCAAATGGTTTTCTCAAACATTTTTACATGTTTAAAACTCTTTATCAAACTATCTTACATACTGTATGTTTCCTTTCAAACTCTATTACAATTGTGTTTCAAACAAAGGTTTCCTTATACTTAAAATTTTTCTTATCAAACAAACTGCTTTCAAATTGTTTTACAAACTGACATCAAGTCATCATTTCTTAGTTATTAAACTTTTTAAAGGTTTTTACATAACATCTTTTATACTTTTATATTGTCAAATGCATGCCTATATATGTATAGTTATAGAAGTAATGTTTAAAGGACTTAGGACGGCTAGCTCACTTTATTTCCTTTTCCTCGTTGGGATGTGGCCTTAGGGTATCGGGTATTCGTTCGAATGTCGTCTAAATATTAGTTGTATATTATGTATACATATATAGACATAAAAGTTCCATTAGTCAGTTCAGTACCTTTGGGTAGAAAATGCATACTTCGGTTATACACGTACATTACTAGTAGCTATTATAGGTATAGTTAAGAGATACTACTTACTATCCCAAGTACAGGGAATCACACAAGAGTCAGTTCATTCAGTAGTCTATACTAATACAATACTTACTATATGAAGAGATACAATTACAAAAATACAATTACAAGAATACTAATACATTACATACTATATGAAGAGATACAATACACAATAACAGAACATACATAATAAGGTGTTATAGCATGGAACAAGTACATGATCTAACTATACCAATGAATCACTAACGCATTGTTCTAAACAAAAGGTGATAGTTATATTGGGTATACATGATCATATAATCATAATGTGGATGTTCACGACTTGCAATCATTGCAGGGGTCGCGTTTAGTTCCCAGAATCTTTTGACAGGGAGAGCGTTTAGTATGGGATCTAGCCATCACATTATACCTTAATACTCATTTTAAGGCAATTAGTACAATAGTAGTCACTTATTACAAATACTACAATACCTACACTTTACATACGGAAAATACAAAAGGATACAATTCCAATTATTATATTATTTTCCTTATTACCTTACTTCGTGTCACATTCACATAATCGATGAGGTAGATTAGATTTGAATAATAACAGTTGTACAAGGAAAAACCTTCATGTTGAGGTTCATACTTTCAAATTAGTCGGGTCTTGGTAGAAGGCTACTTTCAAAACAGCCGGGTCTTGGTAGAAGGCTACTTTCAAAATAGTCGAGTCTTAGTAGAAGGCTTCTTTCAAAACAGTCAGATCTTGGTAGAAGATTACTTTTTATACTAGTAGGAAATAGGAGATTTTCTAGGGATTTTCAAACATTTACAATTACTTACAAACACTTTCATACTTATACAAGCTTTCCTTCAAACAATTACAAGTCTTTTCTTTACAGTTTTACAAATCAAAGACACGTAAATACTTATGAATTCACCAGCTTTATTGTTGATACCCGCTTTCAAAATAACTTGTATTCTCAGGTCACAAGTAGACAGGTACGACGACCAGGTTTTGTGAAGACGGAGCGGTCAAGACTCGTCTTTTATTTTTGAATATTCATTGTGTTGTCTTATACTTTGAGAGAACACACTTGTATTTAAAATTATACTATTAATGCAATGGATGATGTTGTTGTTTGTTTACTACTTTGCATTGTTGTGATACTTTACATGACGTCCTCCGCCCCAGAAAGTTTCCGTCGTTCTCGGTTTTGGGGTGTGACAAATGTTTTATACATGTTTAAAATGATTTAAAATGTATATATATTTTATCTACAAATATGTTGGGTAAACATGGGTAATGAAAGAATGTTTTATACAAATTTCAAAATGTATATGTATTTTACATCTACAAATACGTTGGGTAAAACATGGGTAGATAAAGAATGATGAATGAAAGTACGGTGTAGATGTACGTTGGTAGCTATGAATTTAGTACGTTATAGATGTGCGTTGGTAGCTATGGATTTAGTACCTTGGTAGCTATGGACTTAGTGCTTGTTGTATAAATTTCGGGCAGCGATGGACTTCGTGCCTATCCATTTGAGTACCTTGGCAGCTATGGACTTAGTGCCTGTTGTATAAACCCTGGTGACGATGTGACTGATGGGTTTTGGCCATATGAACATTCCTATGTGCACATACAAACCCTAATGCTTGGGTCTAGGTTTCTCTAATTAAACATGCATTGAATCCAAGACTTCTAATGGCTAATAGAGTATAAGAACAATACAAAATCAGAGTTAGAAGCTTACCTTGAAACACTTGTTTGATCTTCTTGTTCTTGGAGCTTTAGAGTCACAAATGTCACTCCTCTAATGGCTTACAAACACCAACTAGCAAGAGGATGATTTGAGAGAGAGGAGAGGGAAGAAATCGGCCAGGGTTTCTCTTCTTTTTCATAGGTTTCGATTTCCCTTGCCCCAAGGGTCTATATATACTTGTAAGGCTCCTAGGGTTTCACCCTTAAACCCTAATTGGATAACTTTTACTCAAAGCAATCGAAATCCTTTCCAAGATAAGCCCTTGGACGATTTATGGCTTATCCTAAGCCCTATAAATCGTCCAACCCTATCCATAAAGGATTTACAGCCCAAAGTGTAACTATCAAACAATTGACAGTTTATACCCTCTTATTTAATTAATCTCTTTAAGTCACCAAATTAATCCTAATTAATTTATGACTTATATTAATCAAATAACAATATTATTATTCCTTATATTATTCTTATAATATATTAATAATATTTATTCTCTCATAATAAATCATCCTGTCAAGTTGCTATGGTGAAGGCAACCCAAAAGGACCATGCACAATCGGGTCAAATACTTGCCTAATATAGTTGCAGCCTTAGACACTATTCCAACAGTCTCCCACTTGGATAAGTCTAGTAACTATATGCACAAGTACAATTCGGTTTGCAATCGTAGCTCTCAAAGACGCTGTCAAACTCTGATCTAATCAATCTTGTCCTTTAGATAAGGGATCACACAGTCCTCTGTTAGATATCATGCTGACAATTCTATGGAATAATTTGTCTAGCATTTGGTTTCTCGATCTCCGATTCATTTGACATAGAACTTAATCGAACACATCAATTCAGTTTTGACCGGGCCCAGCACATAAGTCAAATCAAATCATCGAGTGGCCGAGATATCGCTTTTACCCTCTTGGGATAAAAGTAACAGGTAAACTTCGATTTATATGCATTTACTTATTCATTAATCAACTATACACAACAATGTGTTTTATAACACCGAGTTACTGATGCGTTTTCGCATTATCAATGTACAACTAATTAACAAATAACAAACCATATATCTAGGTTTTAAGACTATATGATATTATCGTCTTGCGATCACCCTTTTATATCATATTCCATAAGGTGATTCCAGCAAGCGCGGGTTTGTTCCAATGCTCAAAACTAGTTCATAAGCACTCATGAACGTTACAGCAACCCTTTGTTATGTCTAATACCATTTAGACAATCTACACACCGATTCATGACAATCTTCATTCATATCTACTTCCAACATATGAACGATTGTGGACAATTTGAATAATTTGATTATTCTTAATAAACTCAATTATTCTGGAAGTCAAAACATGCAAAATGAAACAATAGTTAAACAATTAACATAAGACAGTGACATTACTCATAAATAATACTCTTTTATTTAATCATCAAATGTTAATCACATTTATCTATTACACGTTTCTAATACTATCTATCTAATCTATGCTAATATCATCCTTCAGCCCAATACTCCTAGCATGCTGCAAGTGCTTAACCCTACTCAGTCCCTTCGTAAGCGGATCTGCTGGGTTATCCTCCGATGATATCCTCTTCACTACGAGTTGTCCTTTTTCTACACGATGTCTAATAAAGTGATATTTTATGTCGATATGTCGAGATCTACCATGATCCCTCGGTTCCTTGGTCAAGGCAACCGCTCCTTCATTATCACAGAAAATTTCCATGGGCTCCTTTATGGCAGGTACAACTCCAAGATCACCGATGAAGTTCTTCAACCATATTGCCTCCTTCGACGCTTCGCTCGCTGCAATGTACTCTGATTCGCACGTTGAATCAGCTACGGTTTCCTGCTTGGAACTTTTCCAAGTTACTGCTCCTCCATTTAGGGTAAAGACCCAGCCTGACTGCGAACGGTAGTTGTCCCTGTCGGTCTGAAAGCTGGCGTCACTATACCCTCGCACCTTCAAGTCATCACTCCTTCCGAGGACTAAAAACCATTCCTTCGTCCTCCGAAGGTACTTAAGGATATTCTTCACCGCAATCCAATGGGCTCTGCTAGGGTTCCCTTGATATCTACTAACCATGCTCAAAGCAAAAGCTACATCAGGGCGAGTACAAGTCATAGCATACATGATTGAGCCAACTGCGGAAGCGTATGGAACTCGGCTCATTTCTGCTATCTCAGCTTCGGTACTCGGACTTTGAGTCTTACTCAACTTGGCATTACTTTGTATTGGTAATTCTCCCTTCTTCAAGTTTTCCATACTAAAATGTTTTAGTGCCTTCTCTAAATAAGTGTTCTGACTAAGTCCTATTGGTCTCTTACTTCTTTCTCTCACTATCCTTATTCCCAAAATATAAGAAGCTTCTCCGAGGTCCTTCATAGCGAAGCACTTCCCGAGCCAGGACTTAACCTCCTGTAGAGTCAGGACGTCATTTCCTATGAGTAATATGTCATCGACATATAGAACGAGGAAGCTTACTATACTCCCACTGGCTTTGACATATACACACGATTCATCTTCACTTCGTACAAATCCAAACTCTTTGACTTTCTCATCGAAGCAAAGATTCCATCTGCGAGATGCTTGCTTAAGTCCATAAATGGACTTCTCAAGCTTACACACTCTATTCGGATGCTTCGGATCGACAAAACCTTCTGGCTGAGCCATGTAAACATCCTCGGCCAACTTCCCATTAAGGAAAGCAGTTTTGACATCCATTTGCCAAATCTCATAATCATGAAATGCGGCAATTGCTAGCATCACTCTAATAGATTTTATCTTCGCAACTGGTGAGAAGGTCTCATCATAGTCAACTCCTGGAGTTTGAGTAAAGCCCTTCGCAACCAATCGCGCCTTATACGTGTGTACTTTTCCATCCACGTCGGTCTTCTTCTTGAAGATCCATTTGCACCCAACGGTCTTACGTCCGGGCACATTATCAACCAAATTCCAAACTTGGTTATCATACATGGATTGGATCTCGCTATCCATTGCCTCTTTCCATTTTTCAGACTCCGGGTCTGCCATGGCTTCCTTATAGCTATTAGGTTCATCAAGGTTTACTGGTCTACTATCACTAATATACGTGTCCCCTTTAGTAGTAATATGAAAACCATATAACTGGGTTGAACTCTAACTCTTTCGGAACGTCTAAGAGGTAATGATACGTCAATCGGTTCAACCGGAGTTTCCTCCTCGGGTTGAGTGCCAGCGGTAGAGGTTCCTTTATCTATCGATTCTTGAATCTCTTCAAGCTCGATTTGCCTCCCACTGTCTCCTTGGCTTATGAGTTCTCGCTCTCGGAAAACTCCTCTCCTCGCAACAAAGACAACATTGTCCTTCGGTCTATAGAAGAGATATCCAAAGGATTTCTACGGGTAGCCGATGAAAATACATCGCTCACTAGGAGGTTCGAGCTTGTCGTGAGTATCTCGTCTTACGAAAGCCTCGCAACCCCAAACCTTGATATGTGCCAACGAGGGAGCTTTCCCTGTCCACATTTCGTGAGGTGTTTTGGCAACCTTTTTAGTAGGGACTCGGTTAAGGATATGGGCGGCAGTCTCTGAGGCATACCCCCAAAAAGAGATTGATAGTGAAGCACGACTCATCATAGAGCGAACCATGTCTAACGAGGTTCAATTACGCCTTTCTGCCACACCATTCAACTGCGGTGTCCTAGGTGGCGTCAATTGTGAAACTATTCCACACTCCTTGAGATATTCGTGGAATTCAAGACTTAGGTACTCTCCTCCTCGATCGGATCGAAGCATCTTGATTTTCCTGCCCAATTGATTCTCCACTTCATTCTTGAACTCTTTGAACTTTTCAAAAGTTTATGACTTTTGCTTGATTAAGTAGATATACCCATATCTACTATAGTCATCGGTAAAAGTCACGTAGAAGCGGTTCCCATCCTTCGTGGTTGATCTAAACGGTCCACACACATCAGTATGTATGAGGTCCAATAGACCCTCACCCCTTTCGCACGTACCAGCGAAGGGTGACTTAGTCATCTTTCCAAGCAAACAAGACTCGCATGGGTCATCTTCCCTAAGGTTGAATGACTCCAACACTCCATCCTTTTGGAGTTGGGCTATGCGTTTCTTGTTGACATGTCCAAGACGACAATGCCACAAGGATGCTTTATCCATACTATTGGAAGAATCTATGTTCAAAACATCATTTCCTAAGTTATCAACAATCATAACAGTTTCATAAATTCCATTACACGGTATTGCTTCAAAATAAAAGACACCATTTAGATAAGCCAAAATAGAACCATTCTCATTATTAAAAGAAAATCTAAAACCTTGTCTAAACAAACCATGAAATGAAATGATGTTTCTAGCCATTTCTGGCGAATAGCAACAATTGTTCAAATCTAAAGATAAACCATTCCTAAGCACTAAAGAATACACTCCAATCTTGGTCACAGGCGACGATCTTCTGTTCCCCATGATTAGATTTATTCTTCCATGCTCCACGTCTCTATTTCTTCTTAGTCCCTACACATTAGAACAAACGTGGTAACCACAACCGGTATCAAGAACCTAAGAAATAGCATGAGATGAATCGTTAGATTTAATTGTGTATATACCTGCGAAAGACGGCTTGATCTTTCCTTCTTTGATGGCTTGCAGGTACTCTGGGCAGCTTCTCTTCTAATGTCCTATCTTGTGGCAGTGGTGGCACTCTGCCTCCTTTGGGTTAGGGCAGGGTTTAGCAGGATCAACTTTGGTCCCACTAGAAGAGGCATCATCTCGGGGCTTAACCTTGCGATGGTTTTTAGACGAAGCCTTCCTCTTCTTTCCTCTTCCTTGTCCAATAGCCAAAACAGGAGCAGCGGGTGGATTGGGAGTTGGTGCAACAGACTTGTCTTTGAAGTTGCTCTCAGCGACCCTCAAGAGACCTTGGAGCTTGCTTAGGGTGACCTCTTCTTTGTTCATGTGGTAGGTCATCCTAAATTGATTGTAACTTGGAGGCAAAGAGTGAAGCACCATGTCGATCCCCAAGTCTTCCCCAAAGTCAACATTCAACTTGCGAAGACGGTCGACATACCTTTGCATCTTTTGCAGGTGCACGGTAAGAGACTCTCCATGACCCATTTTAGCGGAAATCATGTTAGTGAAAATCTCATAACGCTCTTGTCTTGCGTTTTGGTGGTATCTTTCCAACAAGTCTTGGTGCATCTCGTACATGTACATGTCCTCATAGGACTTTTGGAATTCGGAGTTTATAGTGGCTATCATGATGCAATGTACCTTCGTTGCATCACGCTTGTGAGTTTCAAAAGCGGTCATTTCAGCCAGAGTAGCGATTTTAGGGTTGATTTTCTCGAGCTTCTCATCGAGGACATACTCCTTGTCCTCATAGCGAGCAATAGTGCGAATGTATCTTATCCACTCGCTAAAGTTCGTCCCATCGAAAGCGACCTTTTGACAAAGGCTCATCAATGTGAATGAACTAGCAGCAACGTTGTTTGCGTTCGACATCTACAAATTGAAAGGACAAAGATAGATTAGAATATGAATCCCTAATTATCACCCAATAATAAAATTAGGGCTAGGATCCAACAACAATATTTACATATTAGAAAAGGGATGCCGTAATCTAACATGCAAACAATTTGAAGGTAAGTGAATGACGATTCACTAATTCTCCACCACAAAACATAACTTTAAGTTCTAAATGTATTGAGAATTCCTAGGTTTAGATGAGATTCATTGAAGCTTTTCAATGGCATGTTTAAATCTCGATATGCCCCTCTCGTTTGTGACTGGGATACCGAGGATCACAAAGCGGGTGTGAATTACCATGCAAATTCACATGGTGCCTTCATTGTAACGATCACCTATTCGATGTGCTGGTAAACCACACACGCTCCATCGAACTATGATAAACAATGAATCACCCTGTGCCACCTTTGCTTAGAACCAATTAGTGTGCCGGTAAACCACACACGCTCCACTAACTTCTTAGCAAGGGTGCAAAGTGTAATTTCATGGGATTGCATCAATTCACTTTTCCTAAAGTAACTAAGATTGGGAAATTTTTGAAAAACATGTAGTTACTTTGTATTTCATATTATACTTTTAATGAAGAGATGAGGTTGCCTTATCCTACCCGTTCGGTTAACGATCCTCCACCGATCAAGCAAGCGGTAAGTGTGAGTGTACACCCATTAAGCGTCATTTTATAGGCAGCAACCTTATACCCACCTTATAGACCGGCTTCGTGAATGAGGCCTACTAACGGTAAGACTAGCATTTTAATTATACGCACACACATACACACACACACACACACACACACACATATATATATATATATATATATATATATTAATCTTATAATATTATATTAGTATAGGCTTGGATTTTAAACTTGTAAAATTCTAGGGTTTGAAATTTAAATTGTCTAAATTAAACTTTTAATCACAAAACATAAATTTCAAAACTTGAGGGCAAGTTTTAAACATTTAAAACATGGAGGATCAAATAACAAATAATCTTAATTAACAATTAATTCCATAATTATCCATATTTGATTTATTTAATGATTTCTTGCTTAATAATTTACCAATTTAATCAAAATAATTAATCAATTATCACATAAGGAAATTAAATATTTTATTAATTGATAAATATCTTCAATTAGATCAAGATTAGTCATATATATCAAAAAATCGGATTAGAGTTGATCTAATATGATAAAGGCAAGTTTCCATAAGATAAATATCAAAAAAATCCCGATTTTAGCTCTTCCTGACGCTCGGACTCGCCGAGTACCCAACTAGACTTGTCGAGTCCACTATGGGACTCGCTGAGTCCATGACTTAGAACCACAAAAATTCGAATTTTGCAAGCAAGAAACAAACAATCATGCATCAATTTAATAGAAACCAATCTAGGCTCTGATACCACTGATGGGTTTTGGCCATATGAACATTCCTATGTGCACATACAAACCCTAATGCTTGGATCTAGGTTTCTCTAATTAAACATGCATTGAATCCAAGACTTCTAATGGCTAATAGAGTATAAGAACAATACAAAATCAGAGTTAGAAGCTTACCTTGAAACACTTGTTTGATCTTCTTGTTCTTGGAGCTTTAGAGTCACAAATGTCACTCCTCTAATGGCTTACAAACACCAACTAGCAAGAGGATGATTTGAGAGAGAGGAGAGGGAAGAAATCGGCTAGGGTTTCTCTTCTTTTTCAGAGGTGTCGATTTCCCTAGCCCCAAGGGTCTATATATACTTGTAAGGCTCCTAGGGTTTCACCCTTAAACCCTAATTGGATAACTTTTACTCAAAGCAATCGAAATCCTTTCCAAGATAAGCCCTTGGACGATTTGTAGCTTATCCTAAGCCCTAGAAATCATCCAACCCTATCCATAAAGGATTTACAGCCCAAAGTGTAACTATCAAACAATTGACGGTTTATACCCTCTTATTTAATTAATCTCTTTAAGTCACCAAATTAATCCTAATTAATTTATGACTTATATTAATCAAATAACAATATTATTATTCCTTATATTATTCTTATAATATATTAATAATATTTATTCTCTCATAATAAATCATCCTGTCAAGTTGCTATGGTGAAGGCAACCTAAAAGGACCATGCACAATCGGGTCAAATACTTGCCCAATATAGTTGCAGTCTTAGACACTATTCCAACAGTGACTTCGTGCCTATTTGACATAAATTGCGGAGAAAAGCAGTGTTGTCACCCCGATGGTTGCCTTATTTGACATAAATTGCTGAGGAACCCACGAAGCAGTGTTGTCACCCTGACGAAAATCCTTAGACTAGATCTCTTATGATAAGTGTTTTAGGGACGTAAAGTGAGGAATACGGGAACGGGTAATCGGGGTTATTTTTGGTTGATAAAATTAATAAATTTATTGTTGGTTAATGAAATTAATAAATTTATTATTTGTGGGTTGAAAACCCTATATGCTCATCAGACTCTCAAGCCTGACCCACTCAGTTTTCTATATTACAGGTAGTGGAACAAGAGCATAGTTAGACGATGACGAAGGATTTTGGATTATAGGTCAGTAGATATAAATAAATGTTGTAATGCCTATATGGTACTATTTATGCTTTTGGTCTGTATCGGAACATGACATCTCGAGGTTTTATAATACAATGAAAATTCATTTCTTTAAGAAATGCTTTGATAAATTTTTTATCATATTTTGTTTTGGGGACAAATTCCGCAACACCTTTTGAAAGACTGCTCTGATTTTATTTTAAAAGCATAAAATAAGCCGGTCTTTTCTGGCCGAGAAATTTGGAGATGTCACATCCCTGCTGCAAATCCTTGTTTCAGTGGCCCAAGACATATATATATACGTCTAAAAATCCTAGTATCTGATGTAGGGTTGGAAGAATTATCCACTTGAAGCTTGACCGTTGTGTTTGGGTTTCGAATTTAAACCTCCGGTAGATAGTCCCACAATATAGAATATTGACCCCTAAAATCACCCCAAATAGTTTCTAGGGCTTTTGCTTTTTCCCTAAACACTTTCATGTCCAACATTTGAATTTGGTATTTCCTCTCTAGCTGCTCCTTTAAAGCCCTGATTGGTATTCCTTGGTTAGACTCAAACTGCTCAAGAGTTTGTTTGGAAAGAAACTTGTAATTACAAGCTTTGATTTTTCTTGTTTGGAGACATTTATGCTCCATTTCATGTGTTTTCACAGTCCAATCATCATCTTTTTAACATTTACTTACTAAAAGTTTCTAAGGGCACTTATTGCTTTCATCTACTCTCACTACACTTTTCTTTTTACTTGGTCCTCCCTTTTCACCCGTTTGACTGGGTCCACCATTTATGTTCCTTTGACTTGGCCCACCTTTCCCATTAGTTTTACTTGTTTCACCTTTCCCAGAAGTTTCAAGTATCCCAGTATCTGGTATTGTCCCTTTACATACTACCTTGACCCTATTTTTATCATTCTTGATAATATCCAATTCTCTTCTTGTCTCTATTGCATGCAAGTAAATTCTGTCTTTTGCTTCCTGAGAACTTGAGAATGTTTGAAGTATGCTTTGGTCACTCACTTTAGTTGCATCATTTATTTGTGCCCTTTCAGCAGCCCAAATTTTATTTCTTCTTTTACTAATTTGCCCTTCATCAGATGATGACTTAGATTGTAGAACATCAATGTTGATCACCTCTATCTCCTCATTAGACATTACTACATTCTCTGTTGTAATAGGGGCATCACCAACCCACTCCAAATTATCATCAATGTTGAGGTAGAAATCATGCATTTCCACCTCAGGATCATCCAACAAGTTATCCTCATCCACAGTGACATCACTATCATCATTATCACTTGAATCTCCATTACCCTCATTATCACTAGGTCCACCTAGGGCTTCACTAAAGGGTTCCATAATAGAGGGTTCCATGTTTGGTTCTTTCACAAATTCAACTTCAATAGGGATTCCATTCTAGGGGGTGAAACATGTGCAACATCAATATGACAAAGGGATTCCATGTTAGGTTCCATTGTTCTAGGGGGTGAAACATGTGCAATAAATTTGTGTTGTCCCTTGATGTATTTTCTCCCAGGAATTTGGTAAACTCTCATCCATAGTGCAAGCATATACTAAAAACAGTTGGATTCCCACCTTCACAAGAAAAAAACAACAATATTTTCAAAATCAAAGACAAAATGATCAAGAACAGAGCATAAAATGGTTGGCTTTCCTTACCGTAACTTGCTTTCAAATCGATTTCATCCATCTATGGTTGTATTCACCACCCACTCATCTTCACTCTTGATGGAAAACTAGGGTTTTTGTGAGACGAGAAAGGTTTTGATCGGGGACTGGGTATGCAATGTTTGGGTGAACTGGATATAGTGTCATACGCAGTTGATAATATACACGCTACATGAAATGACGAAAATACCCCTGCGTGCAAGGCACGTGGAGCACCCAAACGAAGAAAACTAACGTCTAACACAATAGGGACTGTGCGGATAGTATTTAAATACATGAGGGACGGTTCGAGTTAATTTTCAAAAACAGTGACTGAACGTGCAATTTGCCACTTGGACCAGGGATAATTCGTGTAATTTACTCTATTTTTTTAAATATAAGTTATTCAAATTAAATAAGCAATCCTAAAACGGTAAAAGCCCTAAACTGATATGAATGTGAACGCAATAATATTTCTAATCTATTTCTGATATATCTAATAGTGAATTCAATTTTCTTTTTTATACTTGACGATAAGTTGATTTTGGCCTTAAATCCATTTTGTTTAGATTTTGAAGTAGAGAGTAAGAAACTTTGACCGAAAATACAAATTAATTTTTATATACTAAGCACTGGTTTTTTTTTTTTTATTATTTTTTATATTAATAGCACGTGACATACTGATCTTGTCTCCTAATTATTGATATTATAAATTATTTAAAAAGTTAAAAAAAAAAAAATCTTTTTGATATTTAAATCGAAATAGACCAAGAATATAAAATGAATGGCAGGAATTAATATGTGACCACATAAGATTCACATCAAGTTTCTAGATAATTATTTCAACGTAGTAAAATTTAAAACAATTCATCTTTCACATGTATTTACGTTTTTATTGTATTTATAAGATATATTATAATTATAAATTTTTATAAAATATGAGAACATCTCATTAATTATTCACTCACATAGGATGTCGTAAACAAAACCTGAAAAAATCGGTTATAAGGACTGAATGTATAGAAAAACGTTTTATTTTGCAACACAAAAACATTAAAGACTATATATATATATATATATATATATATATATATATATATATATATATATATATATATATATATATATTACTCTATTAAATTATTATTAAAGTAGCCGGTTATAAGAACTTTATAAAAAAATAAGTTTAATATATCTCAATAAAAAAAATTATTTTTGCTAAATATCAATTATCATTGAATTTGACAGGCTATTTTCTAAGAATTTTAGATTATCTTTATTCCATCTGTCATTTTTATATATATTTTTTATTTTATTCAAATTTTACATATTAAATGTCACTTCGTATTAATTAGTTTTATTAGTATATTAATTTATAATTTGTGGGAACCAGGCTTACAAAATTAATTGAAATTTCATAATAAAAATTATAAATTATTAATAAATTATTTTAATTAAATTATTAATCAAGAGATATTTTTCTAGTTATTACTTTCACCCTTCATTTTTTAAACTTTCATGTTTATCCTCTTTGATATATATATAATTTGATTTTATTTAATAACTTTCGTCGTTAATAAAAAGAAATTTTTTACGTGTTTATTTTTATATATGCGTCGGTATACATTAAGGTGATCAATGTTTCAATATGAATTTAAAACTTTCGTTTGTTAATTTTAAAAAGTAAACTTATTTTCTTTTTCTTTATGCAAGTGTTGGTTTAAATTCGAATTTTTCTATGTTTCGACATAATTTTTTTTACGTTTTTGTGCTTCATTTTATAAATGTTTCATACGTATAAGTCGGGTCACATATAATAATTTTTGTTTGTTAAATTAAAAATAAAAAGGAGAATTTCATCTATATCCTTGTAATTTTCATAATTATGTATGTATCTTTCTAAAACTTCAAATTACATTCATATCCTTATAAAAACCTATAAACTCGCATATATACCCAAAAGTTAATTTAATGATATTTAATATATATATATATATATATATATATATATATATATATATATATATATATATATATAACAAATGAAAACAATATCTTTAAAATTACTTTTTATTATTAAAAACATAATTAACTTGTAATATTACAATATTACATTTCTCTCACATTGTTATTTGGGACCTATTTACTTTATAAATCTTTACAAAATATTGACACCCATATTGAAATTAGTTAATTTATTCGTGATTTTATCTGAATAACCAGAGGAAGAACAAAATTGTTTATAAGAGAATAATCATATGTCTTCTAAATCGGTTTATAGGAGATGGAAACTATTGTTTAGCAATCAATTAGGAATATGCATTCACCGGGTTTTGCTAATCGATTATGCAAAATATGTAGCAGAAAAAAAATCAAGTCGTGAATAACTATATCGTAAATAAGGAGATCGATTATAGGAGGGATTGAAAATGAATATTTTAATAATTTAGTTATAATATAGCTTAAATATAATGTTTTTGGTTTTTTAAATATGTTAATTATATGTATTTTGGTATATATTTGAGTTTATAGGTTTTATAAGGATATACGTGTAATTTGAAGTTTACAATGATATAGATGTAATTATGTAAGTTTATAAGGATATATATGAAATTCTTTACACATTTCAAAGAAGACAATATGCACCGTTTGTATGTTTTACGATGAGAAGAAACAAGATTAAAGAATAGTAGTTATTGAAGGTGGTGATTGTTTTTAAACAATGAATGTTCACTCATTGGCAGTTGTATGTTGCATCGTCCGGAGTTAAAAACAAAGATTGATTAAAAATATTAATTTTAGACAATGAATATAAACTTAGACATATGACATCTAAAGTTGTATTTGTTGGACTAAAGGTGTCTAAGCCAATAACTAAATTTGTATATATTTGAATTACAAGCAAAGTCCTTTTTGGGTTGCCCTCAAAACTAGTATTTGGATAGAATGACATTTGGAGAGAGAGAGGTTGAATTGCTAATTTATTATATGATTACTAAATTGGAATAAATGGTTTATTAATATATTATATGATTAATATATTAATAGGAAATAATAATAATTAATTTGGAATTAATCAGAAATTAATTGGAGTTAATTTTGGGATTAATTGAATTAATTAAAAGTGTAGGGGTTATTTGGTTATTTATTGAAAGTTGAAGCAGGAAAACTCTAGAACCCCATGGGATGGGGGTGGACGAAATTTAGCTAGGATAGCCTAGAAATTTCGTTCATAGGGCCTAGGATAATGAGATAATGCAACTTGATTATTATATTAATTAATGTGGGCCTTATCCTGAAAACCCCAGCTTTGGTCTTAAGTTTCTTTTAGCTATATAAAGAACTCCCTGGCTCTTATTATTTTCGTCCACTCATTTGAGCCTTCTTAGATCTGAAATTTGCTCAAGCCTCCTCTCTGCTCAAGTCTTCTTGCTAATAGGGTTTTAGGTACAAGCCATTGGAGACATCCATTCATTTGGTGCTAACTTTCCAAGATTTTGAAGAAATGATTCTTCTTTGATTATTTGCAATAATAATCAAAAGGTATGTAACCCTAATTTGATTTGAATTTCAATTTCATAGCCTGTCTCCTAGGATTTCTTGATATTTATAGTTAATTGCTATCAATAGAGAAACTATAGATCATTTCTAAGTTGCATGTGAACTTAAGAGATCATTTCTAAGTTGCATGTGAACTTAAGAGTTTAAGTATTTTTCCGTCACATGTAAAAATTGTATAACCTAGAAAATTCATCAGTGGTATCAAATCCTTAGGTTTTCTATTTGATTGTGCAATAAAATGAATCGATCAAAATTAGGGTTTATAGAAATTAAACCCTAATAACTTAAATTTTCAATAATGGCTAAGGTTCTTGAAACCCTAGCCTCCACCCTTGCTTTCGAAAATAAGGATGATACCTTTGGGTTTCTAGTTTCCTTAATTACAATTTTAAATGCCTTAAAATTTGGATAATTAAAATTTGGTAACCCTTACTCCTTTTTTCGAAAATTAGAAGGAAGGGATTAGGTTTAAATTTGAATCATTTAAATAATTGTTAAATTGGTAAATAATTATTTAATCCACATTATTTAATTAATTGTTTAATTGGTAAATAATATGATTTAAATTTATTTAAATAAGATAAAAGATTAAATCATCATTTAGTTTAAAATTAATTATTTATTAATTTATTAATTTGAAAATTAATTTTAAACCTTAGTATTTTGAAAAGTTTTAAAATACACCTTATACTATATATGATTAAATATTTAATATATTATGTATAAGACAAGTCTGTCAAATCGCTAGTACGCCTCATTCACGAAGTCATACTATAAAGGGGGTATAAGGAAGAAACCTATAAAATGGTCGGTGAATGGGTGTCCACTCTTACCCACCGCTCCGTTGTATGGTGGAGGGTGATTAGTCGAACGGATTTGATAGGACATAACCTCTAAAAAGTATGATGTTATTAAAGTACTAGAACCTTTTGAATAAATCCCAATGCTAGTTACTTTAGGACAAAAAATATAAAGTGTATGCTAGTCCATGAAGATGCACATCACTCTTTATAAGTCATTAGTGGAGCGTGCATGGTTAACCAGTACACTAATTTGGAACTATAAAGTTGAGTGATGGACAAATCGAAAATTATCATTGTTAATGGAGCGTATGTGGTTTACTGGCACATTAATTTGAGATGGTAAATGACATCGAGGTTGTCAGGCGGGTTTGCATGGTTATTCACATCTTATTTGTGATCTTCGGCATCCCAGTCATAATTTTGAAGAGCATAATTTGAGATTAAAAATGTCATTGATAAGATTCAATGAATGTCAAATGATCCAGAATTTTATGCTAGATTAAAATTGGTAAATTGGTATTACCTACCTTGATAAATTCGCAATTAGATTACGACATCACTTTTCTTTATTTTTTAATTGTATTTTGAATCCTATCCTTGAATATTTATTTTGGGCTAAAATATTAAGGATTTATATTGGTAACTAAAAACTATGTCTCTTTATATAGATGTATGGAAACGATGATCTCGCTACTATTCAAACCGGCTCCTCTAATTCAAACTTGTCTTGACTCTTGATTTTGTCGAAAGAGAAGCTCACCGGTCCCAACTACATGGATTAGATGAGGAACTTGAAGAAAGGAATATGTCCTCGAAAAGCCTCTTGTCGAAATCGATGAATCCACCGTTACTCTTGAGGAGATTGCCTCCTTCAACAAACATTCTAACGATTCCACAAAGGTCGCTTGCATCATGGTGGCCACTATGGCACCTGAACTGGACAAGTTCTATGAGGACTACTAGCCATACGAAATGGCTCTCGACCTTGCTGGAAAATTCCACTAAAAGGCGAGACAAGAGTGATTCGAAGTCGTTAAAGCTTTCATGGCATGCAAGCTCAAGGAAGGAGAACATGTTTAACCTCACGTACAAAAAATGAAAAGGTACGTGGACCAACTCAATAAGCTTAATGTGCCATTTGATGATGAGTGGCCATTGATATGTTCCTTAACTCATTACCTCCTGGTTATGATCAGTTTGTTTTGACCTATCATCTGAACAATACGGTAACGACATTGACCGAGCTTCATAATTTGTTGCAAACTGTTGAATCGGGGATGAAGAAAAACCATGCCTCTACTGCAACAAATGCTCCTATCCTAACCATTGGATCTGGAAAAGGGAAGAAAAGGAAGGCTCTTTCCAAATCCGGCAAGAAAGGGAAGGCCAATGTTGGAGGGTCTAGCAGTGGGTCAAAGCCAAAGCCCAACTTTGATTCCCTCGCAGTAAGTGCTCCAAAGGAGGCCACTTGCTTCCATTGTGGTGAAAAGGGCCATTAGAGAAGAAGTTGTGATAAGTACCTGCAGGACTTGAAGGATGGAAAGATCAAGGCATCCTCTACAGTTATTTACACTATTCAAGTTAATAACACACAACTTTCTCATCTTAGGTCCTTGACACAAGATGTGGTTTCCACATTTGTTCTAATTTGTAGGGACTAAGTGAAAGTGAGGAAGTGGAGCATGGGAAGCTCAACCTGATCATGGGGAATAGGCGATTTTCACATGTTACCAAGATTGGGATATATCGACTTATGCTTAGTAGTGGTGTTAGGGTTAATTTGATTAATTGTTTTTATTCGTCAAATATGAAACGAAACATTATTTCATTTCATGCATTGTTCATACAAGGTTTTAGATATTCATTTGATAATGAAGTTGGTTCTATTTCTGCTTATCGTAATGTTGTTTTTATGTTTGAAGCTTTACCTTGTAATGGTGACTTGTGTTGATAACCTAGGAAATAGTATGTTTCATATTGATTCGTCCAATGGTGTGGACAAAGCATGTTTGTGGAATTTTCATCTTGGGCACATAAACAAGAAAACACATCGTCTAACTCCAAAAGGTTGGAGTGATGGAATCATTTGATCTTAGGACAGACGATGAATGCGAATCTTGTACCTTGGGCAAGATAACAAAATCACCTTTTAATGGAACATGTCAAAGAGGTAAGGGATTGTTGGACCTGATTCATACGGATATGTGTGGACCATTTAGATCCACCACAACTCCACAAGAGATGCTAATCAATACTACGTGACATTTACAGATGATTACAGCAGATATGGTTATATCTACTTAATCAAACATAAATCGGAAACCTTTGAAAAGTTCAAAGAGCTTAAGCACAAGGTCGAGAATCAATTAGCCAGGAAGATAAAGATGCTCAGATCTTACAGAAGTGGTGAGTATCTTAGTATCGAGTTTCACGACTATCTTAAGGAATGTGGAATTGTTTCACAATTGAATCCTCCCTAAACACCACAACTTAATGGTGTGACTGAGAGGAGTAATCAAACCTTAACAGACATGGTTCATTCCATGATGAGTCGAGCTTATTTTCCTATTCATTTATGGGGGTATGTCTTAGAAACAACCGCCCATATTGTGAATCTTCTTCCAACAAAGAAGGTTTCCAAAACACCTCACTAGATGTGGACAGGGAAAGCTCCCTTGCTCACACATATCAAGGTCTGGGGTTGTGAAGCACTCATAAGATGAGAGACGAATGAAAAATTGAACCCAAATCCGAGAAGTGTTATTTCATTGGCTACCCACATAAGTCCGTTGGATAGTTGTTCTACAGGCCTAGTGATAACGTGGTCTTTGTAGCTCGAAGAGGAGTCTTTCATGAAAGAGAGCTCATATTCAAAGAGGATAGTGGGAGTATTATCGATCTTGAAGAAATTCAAGATTCATCCAATAAAGGAACCTTAGACAATACTAGCACTCAACATGAAGAAGAGGTTCCAGTTGAGCCAGTTGACAACTCATTACCCCTTCGCCGTTCCAGTTGGGTTAGCATGCCACCTGGGTTATATGGTTTCCATATTACTGCAGATGGTGACACGTTTTTCAGTGATCATACACTGGTAAGTTTGGATGAACATGCTAACTACAAGGAAGCAATGGTAGGCCCTGTGGCTGCTAAATGGAAGAGGCAATGGACAATGAGATTCAGTCCATGTATGATAATCAAGTATGGAACTTGGTTGATCATGTACCTGGTCGAAAGACATTCGGGTGCAAATGGATCTTCAAGAAGAAGACCGATATTGATGGTAAAGTGCACACCTATAAAGCTAGGCTGGTTGCAAAGGGCTTTATTCAAACCCAAGGGATTGACTATGACGAGACTTTTTCACCAGTAGCTAAGGTAAAATCTATCAGGATTATGCTTGCTATAGCTACATTTCATGATTATGAAATTTGGCAAATGGATGTTAAAACCACTTTCCTTAATGGGAAACTATCTGAGGATGTCTATATGAGTCAGCCATAGGGTTCTACACATGACAAGTTTCCTGATAGGGTATGTAAGCTTGAGAAATCCACTTATGGATTAAAACAAGCATCTCGTAGTTGGAATCATTACTTCCATGAGAAAGCAAAGAGTTTCGGTTCTCTAAAAGTGAAGATGAGTCATGTGTATATGTCAAAGATGGTGGGAGTATAGTGACTTTCCTAGTGTTGTATGTTGGCGACATACTCCTTAAAGGAAACGACATTCCAACTTTGTAAGAAGTTAAGTCTTGGCTTGGAAAGTGTTTTACGATGAAGGATCTAGGGGAAGCATCCTATATTCTAGGAATAAGGGTTCATCGGGATAGAAAGAATTGTCTTATTGGTCTTAGCCAAAGTACATATTTAAATAAAATACTGAAGCGTTTCAGTATGGAGAATTCAAAGAAAGGAATTGCCCATTCATAGTACTATCAAATTGAGTAAGACTCAATATCCAAGTACTGATGAAGAGATAGCTAACATGAGTCGAGTCCATTATGCTTCGGCTGTAGCATCAATTATGTATGTAATAACTTGTACTCTCTCTGATGTGTCTTACGCTTTTAGCATGGTTAGTCGATTTCAGGAAAATCCTAGCAGAGCACATTGGATTGCGGTGAAGAATATTCTTAAGTATCTGCGAAGAACGAAAGACATTTTTCTAGTTCATGGCGACAATGATACGTTGAGATTGAGGGGTTCTAGTGACCCCAACTTTCAAACAGACCGGGCAAACTTTTGTTCGCGGTCTAACTGGGTATTCTTACTGAATGGAGGAACGATTACTTGGAAAAGTTCCAAGCATGACACCATGGCTGATTTCATGTATGAGTCTAAGTATATTGCAGTGAGTGAAGCATCAAGGGAAGCATCTTGGCTAAAGAACTTTATCGGAGATATTGGATTCATTCCAACTATTCAGGAGCCCATAGAAATTTTCTATGATAATGAAGAATCGGTTGCTTTAACAAAAGAACCAAAGGATCATGGTAGATCCAAGCATATCGACAGAAAGTACCATTATATTCGACATCGAGTAGAACAAGAACACCTTCTGGTGAAGAGAGTATCATCAAATGATAATGTTTCAGATCCTTTCATGAAGGCTCTGAGCAGAGTCAAACACTTCCAGCATGCTAGGAGCATGGGCCTAAGAAACGATACTAGTTTTAGTAGTTAAGTGATATGTTTGAAACTTGTAACAAAATAATGTAATTGATTTGGTAAACGTATAATAGAGAATTATTTATGAGTATCATACTGCCTTATTTAATTATTTATTCTTGTGTTTCTTTTTGCATGTTTACACTTCCTCGGTAATTTGAATTATTCAAACTTCCACAGTCGTTCATACTTCTGGAAGTAGTTAGTGAATTAAGACTGTCATGAATTGATTGTAGATTGTTGATTAAGGTTAAGACATTGCATTAATTGCTACAATATTCATAGGTACTTTGAAAATAAGGATTTTAAGTATTGGATAAACTCACGCTTAGAGATTACTTCATGGATCTTATCGCGAGTAATTCTAAGATGATAATATCTACTATTCTTAAAGTAGAGATATGCAGTTCATAGTTTACAGATCAGTTATGCATTGATTTACTCAAACGCATCTCGTAACTGGATGTTACAAAGAGTACTTCCATGTGAGATTTGATATGTAAATTGTATAGCTACATATTCAATGTAATTCGTTCCTTTTGCCCTAACAGGAAAAGCGATATCATTGGGCCCCTCGATGATTTGATGTTGACTATATAGTGTTGGCCCAGCCAAGACTAATTTGATGTATTCAATTTGAAGTCTAATAAAGTCTTTACATATCGGGAAAATCGGGAAACATAATTTTGGACAATGAGATTGATTTTGATCCATTTCTTGTATCCATACGATATCTTGAAGAACGAAGGAATAACTGATCACTTATCTTGTGGCCAATAGCTGATTTGAATCAGAGTTTGACAGTGGCTTTGGAAAGCACTTTTTGTTGTTTATTTCAAGGTCTATACTCGCACTTTTAGATACAAACTTATCCAAGTGGGAGACTGTTAGATTAAAGGTGTCTAAGCCAATAAATAAATTGGTATATTCTTGAATTAGTAGCAAAGTCCTTTTTGGGTCGCCCTCAAAACTAGTATTTGGATAGAATGGCCTTTGGAGAGAGAGCCTGAATTGCTAATTTATTATCGGATTAATAAATTGGAATAAATGGTTTATTAATATATTATATAATTAATATATTAATAGGGAATAACAGTAATTAATTTGGAATTAATCAAAAATTAATTGGAATTAATTTTGGGATTAATTGAATTAATAAAAAGTACATGGGTTGTTTGGTTATTTATTGAAAGTTGAAGCAGGAAAGCTCTAGAACCCTATGGATGGGGGTGGACGAAATTTGGCTAGGATAACCTAGAAATTCCGTTCATAGGGCCTAGGATAAGGAGATAAGGCAACTTAATTATTATATTAATTAATCTGGACCTTATCTTGAAAACCCTAACTTTAGTTTCAAGTTTCCTTCAACTATATAAAGACCTCACTAGATCTCATTATTGTCTTCCACTCCTTTAAGCCTTCTTAGAGCCGAAATTTGCTAAAGCCTCCTATTTTCTCAAGTCTTCTTGCTACTAGGGTTTTGGGTATAAGCAGTAAGAGACATCCATTCCTTTGGTGCTAGCTTTCCAAGATTTTGAAGAAAGATTATAGTTTGATTATTTTCAATAATAATCAAAAGGTATGTAACCCTAATTTGATGTGAATTTCGATTTCATAGCCTCTCTCCTAGGTATTCTTGATATTCATTGTTAGTTGCTATCAATAGAGAAAACATCGATTATTTCTAGGTTACATATTAACTTAAGAGTTTAAGTGTTTTTCCGTCACATATAAAATTTGTATAATCTAAAAAACCCATCAGTATTTGAAGAATTTTTTTGGATACTTGTGATTCATAATAATTATTTACAATATATCAATAGTTTTTTATTAATATAGATTTAATTACCCACTTATTCATGTTTTTATTGTATTTATTTCAAAAGTTACTTTAAAAAATGTTTAGTTTTTACATATTGATATTCAAAACAATTATTTAAAACTTGCAAATATTTTTTATTGATATAGATTGAATTACTTACTTATTCATCATTTCGTTTTTATTTATTTCAAAATTGTACTTTAAAAAATATTTAATGTTTACATCTTATATTTAACATTTTTTTAATCAAATGATGTAATACACGGGTTTCAAACCTAATGATCAAATATAGATGAAAAAACATCAGTTACAAAATATATATATATATATATATATATATATATATATATATATATATATATATATAAAATAAAAGTTATTTTACCTTATTAAATTATTTTGTGTTATAAATTTTATTATGATTCACCTTATTTTGGTAGTGGTGAGACATTTGTAAGTCACGCCATGTATCCCATTTACTCTTTTTTAAATTCTGCACAAAATAAACATCCAATGTGAAGGGGCCCCACGGCGGAGCTATTGTAGTTGAGATGTAGCAACAATCATTCAATATTTAAAACATTGTGGTGTGTATCTATATATCCTTGTATCATGTATGATAATTTAAGGGGGTGTTAAAACTGGTCATTTCTAGGTAATTACTTCTTCTAGAAAATATTAAAAAGAAAATTCATATAATAAAAAGCCAATTACTTTTTCTAAGTTCACATTTCTAGGTAATTACTTTTTTTGAGGAAAATAACAATTTAGGTTTTATTTCTATTTTCTAGATGTGACTTGAATCTTTGATTTCAAAGAGGGAAAGTAATGTGTTAGAAACCTTTTATTTGTCATTTGCGAAATTACAGGTACAAAGTTATTGAGCAATTATTCCATTGACTACCCTAATGTCGACCCAATTTAAGCTCTCTAAAGTGCTGCCCAAACCATTGTTGTTTGTTTCGAAAAGCTTTGCTATTAAAATTACTAGAAACTTTGAGATAAATTAACTAACCCATTTAAAAACACAATATTAAGTATTAGTATATTAGTATATATCATATTTCTTGGCAAAGGTGACAAAAATTAAAACGACAACCCAATCTTACACAAACTCTACACGAAACAAAAAATTTGAGTTATAGATTCCAACACGTTAAACTAAACGAGTTGATATAATACGACATCAGACAACACAATAATTAAATGGTAAGATCAATATTGAAAATTTCAAAAAAAAAAAAAAAAGATTCGTTTATTTATATACAAGATTTTTAAAATTTTAAACCATCACTTTGATGACCCACAGGATAAGGCTTGGACTCTCAAAAAAGAAGGTCTCAAAAGTTAAAATCTTGGGGTTTAAATCAAGTTTTCTTGCGAATGCAAGGCAAGATGCCGTATCTTCACCAAAATGGTGAACCGCCTCATACGGAGTTCGTATTAAATGAAAATACCTTGTTTTTTTTTTTTTAATATTTAATTAGGTGTGAGACCCATGTATTACATGCGTTTGTTTACAAAATTTAAATATAAAATTTTAACAATTTGAAAATTTTGAATTTATAAGAAAAATGAGAAAACTTTTGAATTATTAAAATTAATAAGACTTTAATGTATTGAATACATTACATATATAAACTCTTTCTAATAAATATTTTACATATATATTACTTTACATATTAAATGTGAAATTTTAATGTAATAAAATAAAAAATATAATAAAATGACAAATGAAAAATAAAAAATTTAAAAATTCTAGAAAATATCATGTATCTAAATGAAGGAGAAAAGAGCATGTGGTAAAAAAACCTTCATTTATTATAGTGGATTATTTAGATAAATTAGATATATAAAACCAAAGCCAAGCATACAATAAAACTTGAGTTGAGCCGCATTGTAACGTGAAAATGACTTAGCAACTTAGGTCAAAACTTTATTTTCTAGGTTTCATGTCAAATACTGCAAATTCTCACTCGGCCATTCCCTCATCCTTATGACCTTGCACATATGTGATGCATCACAGAAGTAAACAAACAAATGGTATTAGAAAACTCAAGAGAGTATTTTTTTTTCATTTCATACAAGATATCTATAAAAGCTTACATAACTCCCTCTAAATCGATTAGAGCTAAATTTGGTAGGTATGACACAAATTTGGAAAGCTAAAATTAACAATAAGTTCAAAAAAACAGCTAAATAAACATGGAAAAAGAGAAATCTAATAAATGATATATTATCTTATTAAAACAGAATTATGAAAATTACATACATGGATAAAACTTGAAGAAATCATGAATTGGAGGCTTAAAAAAGAGATTTAGGGATCGACCGAGGAGCATGTCACATGCGCCTACCTAGAAGGAACTCACGTCTATCGAAAGCTTTTCGACGATGTATCACTGACATCCAAATTCCTGACGAATCAAAAGTTACAATGGGTTTAAGTTGAGGTTGTTTTAACTTTGTTTATTTTTCTACACTTGTCCATAAAGACTTCTACCATATTATCCATATGCTTCGCATCAATCTTCGGTTATCAACTTTACGCTTTAAATGACTATGAATTTCGCCATTCCGCTTCCCAACTCTTACTCTTTCTAGTTTTTTACTTTTTCCTTTTCACATCTCAAACTTTACTATTTCAACATGTTCAATGTTTCAACACAACATAACACAACACATGTACAAAGTATAAATCTAACTTATTAACCCAACAAGAAAATATAACTCGACTCAACAAGATGAATAAATAAGTTGAGTTATGGTTAATTTTTTTTTCAGATCGCTTCAATGTTTCAACTCGATAAAACTCAAAACAACACAACACATCTTGACATATCTATTTTAGGAAATTATGTTGTTGTTTTAAATATTTGCTCATATAGCTCTATAATATATATTATAAATTAAGGGTATCAATTGAACTCATTTTCTTGTACATGAGTTCAACTTTCTTTAATATATATTATAAATCTTGGTAGAAATTCAATTTTCATAAATCGCCGAAGGAAAGTGTTTCAGATAGTGAGATATCCAATTGTGCTAGAATTCTTGGGTGTAATATGGGATCTTTTCCATTTAAATATCCCAGGGTCCCGTTTGGGGCGAACATGAATTTAAAAAGGAATTGGGCTCCGATCATCGAGAGAATTCAAAATAAGTTTTCCTTTTGGAAAGCTAAAACTCTTTCCTTCGGCGGAAGAATGACTCTCATTAAATCGGTTTTAGGTAGCCTCTCACTTTACTATTTTTCTATTTTTAAGGCCCCCGACTCAATCATCTCTTTGATTGAGAAATTGAGGAGAAGATTTTTATGGGGGGAAAGCGATGAAAAGAAATAAATCCATTGGGTCGCATGGAATGTCGTTTTAGGCGCTAAAGCTAAGGGTGGGCTCGGTATTGGCTCAATGTGAGCTTTAAATTGGGCTCTCTTGGTTAAATGGATATGGAGATTTTAGGAGGAGAAAAACAGTTTTTGGCGTAAGGTAATATGTGGCATTCATAATCTTGCAAGGAAGCCTATAACTTCCTTATATAAAAAATCGATTCATGGCTGCCGGCAAAACTTAGTGAAAAATGTTGATAAGTTGGGAGAGATTGGCATAAATTTTTCATTTATTTTTGAAGTCAAAGTGGGAAGATGGAATGATACGCTGTTCTGGTTCGACTAGTGGGCAGGGGACTTCACTTTTGCTTCTAAATTATGTGACATCCCCAAATTTCACGGTAAAAAAAGACTGATTTGTTTATGCTTTGTTTCAAGATCAGAGTAATCTTTTAAACAAAACAGTTGCGGAATTTGTTCTCAAACAAAATATGATAAAACTTTATCAAAACATTTCTCATAGAGAATGTACTTTTCCTTAAATAATAAAACCTCGGGATGTCATGTTCCGATACAGACCAAAAAGCATAAACAGTACAATTTAACCTTAAAGCAGTTATTTACAACTACTGGTCTATAATCCGAAATCTCTCGTCAATTCAACCAACTTATACTCTTGTGCCATTACCTGTAATGCAAAGAAAACTGAGTGGGTCAGGCTTGGGAGCCTGGTGAGCATATAGGGTTTTCGACCCATAATAATATAATTATTATATTTAATCATCAATCAATCAATCCAAATTACACATACCCATTATCTCCTTTATTTCTTAAGGATTTACCCTAAGAATCAACTATCCTTTATTCATTTATTCCTAAGGATTGACCTAAGGAATTGACACAAAGTCCACCACTGTCAAGGTCCTCAAATTACAACCGGTAAACACTTAGTTCAACATACTTAACGAACACCTGGTTCTAACACTCCTAGTGAACATTTAATTCAAAACATCTGGTCAATAATTAGTTCTAAAATACTTAGTGAACACACTCAGTTCAACAACACCAAGTGAACACATATAGTTCAAAAATACTTAATGAACACATTGAGTTCAAAAATACCAAGTGAACACATAGAGTTCAAAAATACCTAATGAACACGTTGAGTTCAAACACCAAGTGAACACATAGAGTTCAAAAATACCTGACGAACACATAGAGTTCAAATACACCAAGTGAACACATAGAGTTCAAAAATACCTAATGAACACGTTGAGTTCAAAAACACTTATTATTTCGTCTCACATCAACTATTTCATCTACCCATGTTCTACCCAACATATTTGTAGATGCAAACACATATACAGTTTATATCTTTTAAAACCTGTATAGAACATTAATTCAACATCTATCTCAAGTAAACAAACAATGTATAAACACATAGGATGTACTTCATAGCAAATACTTCATATCTATGCGATAGAAGAAAGTAACTACACACTCACTTGATAATACAATGATCGGACAACACTACGGCTCTAAATATAAAATTCTTCGGTGAAACCAGGATATCTTCACACACCGGGCTTCTCGTTGGCAGAGCTTCGGCTCGAAACTCTTTTCTCCTTGGGATCTTCGGGGGTTCGGGACTCACTTCGGGTGTCAAGATGATACCGGGGCTTCGGGGATACTTTAAGAGGGCTAGAGAGGGTATCGAGAGTGAGAGTGGGGGAATTAGCAACCATGTCCAGCTGCCCTTCAACTTCTATTTATAGGGCTGAAATTCTATGCTCACGTCGTGATCCATTAATGCTCACGTCGTGAGCTCGATAGGTCACTGCGTTCGTCATGGCCACTTGCCCTGGAAGGTGTCTATCACCTGCTCACGTCGTAAGCCATTAATGCTCACGTCGTGAGCTCTGACACAGTGGTTGAAGTTCGTGCCCTGAACTTTAGAAATTCATATCTTTCGCATACGAGCTCCGTTTTCGACGTTCTTTATATTCACGCGTAGGTGAGATTATGCTCTACAACTCACGTTTAGACTCTGTCGGCTAATTTTGATTTTAACTTTTATTATATTATTTTTAGTAGGTCGGGACAGGAAAACTCCGTTAGAAATTCATAACTCCTATATCTGAAATCCGTTTTCGTCTGTCTTTTTACCGTTGCATTACCATCGACGCGATCTTCGATTCTTGTTTAAATTGTTTCGTCTAGAAATCACTCGATCTCTTATTCGAACTTTGGGCTGCATACTGCTAAGTCGAAACTTCGAAAAATCATAACTTCCTCATACGAAGTTAGATTTAGACGTTCTTTTTATGGACGCTCTCGGTTTAATGTATTCTACGACTTTTGTTTAGATTACTAAGGGTAAAATATTGCTCTATTGTAAATTCACTATTTACGTCACGCAGTTTCGTATTGGTTATGTCACGAAACTTCGACAAGTCATAACTTCTTCGTTATAACTCGGATTTCGGCATTCTTTATATATCCGGAATCCTTGTCACTACAACCTAGTTAAGATTATTCATTCTAAATAATCTTTTTTGCACTTGGTGATGAAAATATCTATTGGGATTTGTTTGCACTATTAGACCATTCCAATAAATCACAATAGATAATAAAGTTGACTTTATGTGAACATGTTTATCGGAGTGAACATTATGACTGGAACCTTATAGCAACTCAAAGTTTTCATAAAACAAAGTTTAAGAATCAACTGGGCAAAATGATAAGATGATCAGATTCAATAAGATTGGTGAGCATCTTAGTAAAAACCATATAGATCATCTAAGTAATTACGAAAAGTTTTTCATAAATTATGTCCAACAATATTGTTGGAAATAGAAACAAATCATTGTTGAATTTGTTGCTTAATGAGTTGATTTATGCTTAACAAAATGGTTCATGGATTGTACCATGAATAGTGTTGCAAGATTCCTTGGTCTTACATTAATTTAAAAGGTTTTGAAACACTCTCTAAAACATAGTGTAAGGGTTGATCCCTCACTAAGTACATTCAGAAGTCCACGATTATGAGGTTTATGTTCTCGGTGAAGTGCTCGACAGGCTAGGACTTAGATTAGAGATGTGTTGTCTCGGTGGGCATCCCCTCAAGAGTTTTGGATAATTGTTTTACAAATCTTTTTACAATAAAATGTTTATTGCTCAAAGGGAAGTATACCAAGAGAAGGAGTTGATATTCAAAATAGCTAGTGGGAGCCATATTGATCTTTATAAGATTCAAGAGTCAACCAAAGAAGAACCTAAAGTTGGTCCTCGTATTCAATTCGAGATTGAAAGAGCTATTGAGGAAACTGACATACCTCCAATCTTCCCAATAGACTTGTTAGAGGACATCATGTATGTAGTCATATAAATTGAGTCACTAGTAGATAGTAATCAGAGTATGCAACCTATCGGAAGTCATGACAGACCCTGTAAGGTTACAAAATGGAAGAATGACATGGAGAGTGAGATTCAACCTATGAATGTTTGAAAACTTGGTTGATCAAACACTTGGCCTTAAAACCGTAAGTGTAATGGATCTTCAAGAAGATAACTAACGTTGATGGGAACTGACATATAGTCAAACCAAACTGTGTTATAAAAAATGTGTAAGCGAATGAAGTTCATTTATGAACTGAATAAGAATTTCACGAGTTTGTATATTTTATTTAATGTTCCGAGAAACAAAGATAAACCACAAGGCGTGTAGAAGACAGTGGGAGTTATTGGGATACTCGTTTCAATGAAAAAGTTCAAGGTCATATATATATATATATATATATATATATATATATATATATATATATATATATATGGAGAGATAGAGATACATATCTTAATGACAATGGGAGCAAATGGGATCTTTGTTTCATTGAGAAAGTTCACAAAGTTAGAATTTCGAGAAATGATGAAAAGCCATGTTCGAATCTTTGTTTTAAAGAAAAATTTCAAATAGTTTGAATTTCGAGAAACAAAGATGATCCATGGATTTTACAATGTTAGTAAGAGATATAGTACACATATCGAGTGTGTTGATCTATTGAGATAGATCTAGATAATTCATTAGGATAAGCCAAAGTACATGAAGTCTCGAAGAAAATCGAAATAGTTAATGATATTGTGTGGCATGAGATTAAGATAATCCTAGTTTTAGTATTGAGTTAGAAGAAATGATTCATGTCCTACATGATTTTGCTTCAGGATTGATCGATCATGTATGCCATAACACATATCTGATCTGATGACTTGTATGCCTTGAGCACGACAGGTTGGATCAGATCAACTTAGAAAGAATCAATGAATCAAATATGTTCCTTAGTTTCATAAGAGGACAAAATATATGATCATAGTATGAAAGTGTACATTGTTTACATTGATGCTAATTTTCACACTAATAAAGATAATTATATATACAATCGACATTCATGTATTTTACTGCATGGTGAAGTATTTACTTAAAAGGGTACCAAGTAATACACCATAATGGATTTAACAATAAACTTAGAGTATATTGAAATTAGTTAATTTGCAAAGATAGTTGTGTGACTGAAAGAAATTCTTTATTGACATCTTTGTTGATATTTAATCATTGATGCTCATTTCAAAGGTTCTTGTGATTGAAAAGGGTGATCTTACCTCGATTATGGATCCCAAAGCCATGCAAGCTCACATGACGTATATTTAGTAGGAACCGTTATGTCTGATAGTTATTCCAGTATGAAGACATCATAGTCAATAGAGTTTTATATATATATATATATATATATATATATATATATATATATATATATATCTTGTCGATCCATTAACTAAGTCAATAAGTTTGATAGTCATTTGCAAATCATTTGACTAGAGCCCACTTAAAATAAGTCTGTTTTATATTTGAGAACTTAAGCAATATAAAGTCTTAATCTGATTTGGTGATTATTAGGTAGTGATCTTAATATATGATGGTGATCACTCACTTTAATTAGTTTATCATTGTGTTCTCCTTTTGCATGTTTAGAACCCACTTTCTGAATATCAATTTATTCGCAAGTCCACAATCAGTCATACTCTTAGGAGTGAGTATTGAGTTAATATTTTCATGAGGTTAGTGGATTGTTCATATATATTGGACATACAATTGAGATCGCGCTAACACTCATGAGTACTTGAAATGGTGATTTTAAGTATCAGAACAACCCGCACACACAAAGAGATTACTTTATGGATTTAATCATGAGTAATTATGAGAAGATAATATATTTTATTCTTAAAATGTAGAAACATTAAGTTCTTTGCATACAAGTTGGTTGTGTATAGGTCTTGCTTAACCATTATCCATAACTGTCAGTTATAACGGGTGAGTCCATGCATGATTTAACGAGTAGAAAAAAACTGTGTAGTTAAAGTTGATAGGTTCCTTATTTGTTAATGTGAAAGGCAATATCATTGGCCCCCTAGATGATTTCATGTTGATATCTTATGTTCCTGATCAGGTCTAAACTGGATTGATGTGTTCAATTAGCAGTCTGATTTGATCACCTGAAATCGGAAATTGAGAAACATTAGGTTGATTCATAATCCATGACTCAGCTCACAATGATATCTTGTAGAAGTAGAGGAATAGTTGATCATTTATCCAAGGGCTGATACTTGATGATATCAGAGTTTGACAGCTGTTGTGGAAGGCATATTTTATTGGTTATTGGAAGATTATTTGACCAATAATAGTTGATGAATTGTCCAGTGGGAGACTGTTGGAAATAGGTGTCTAATGTCATAACTAAATTGATATAACTTTGGGAGTAATAACATAGTCCTTTTTGGGTTTCCCTCAAGAGCTAAAATAGCTAAAATGGATTTAGGAGATTGATATAAATAGTTTATTAATTTATCATCGATTGATAAATTAATTAGAAACTTATTAAAATTAATTTGAAATCAATTAGGAATTGATTAAAGGTGCATAGAGTGAATGTTAATTTTTCAAACAGTTGAACAAGAGGAGCATTCTAGAAACACTAAAGGGTATGGACGGTTTTGGGGAGTCTAAGAGGCTTCTAGAATCAATCCTAGTAATAAATAATGAAATGATTTAAACATGGATTAAATCTAATTATTTAATTGACTTAAATTTGCTTTGCTTGCAAGTTACATCAACTATAAATAAACCCTTAGAGCCTTGAGAGTTTTGTTCCTAACTTTCTAGGAGTGAGATATCCTTCTCAAGCCTCTCTCTCATATCTTATAAGTATTATAGGGTTTTAGTCTTTTGGGTGTGAGCCATTAGTTTGGGTGATAGTCCTTCCAAGTGATTGCAAGGAGTTCGAGATCAACAAGTGGTCAAGGGCGAATAAGATTTTGTCCTAAAGCTTAGTAAGGCTCTCCCTTTTGATAGTTCATATTCATATTTTAAAAGTGTGTTGCTATAATTGTATAACTTAGATCCTAGGGTACATGTAAACTTAGGATGATTTTTGAATGTTTTTGCTGCCTTAATTTACTGTATAGTTTCATAGAAAACCCAACACACTCACCACCTCTTTGTATTTTGAGAGTGGAGTTACCAAAAGGGTTTGATAAGATAAGTGTTTAAAGTTAAAAGTATTAACTAAAGTATTAAAACAAAATTCCATTTTATATAATTAACACGTGAGTCATATGTTACCCATGAAAAATGCATATTTCCTTTATAATCTATTGATGAAGTGTGTTCGGTTATCCGACACATCAATTTGAGGACTATAGTATGAATAATGTGAAACTCTTAAATCTTAAGTGTAACTTGAGATGAGGACATGATTTTTGAAAGGTTGATTCACCATCTGTTCTATGATTCATGTATGGCATCCCTGTCATAGAATTTGGATGAGCGTAATTTGAGATTAACATGTCATTGGTAGACTGGTTGACAACGAATCTCAAAATATCTAGGAATTTCATAGTGATTGAAATTAGTGAATAATGTTGTCTGCCAAAATAGCTTCTTGGTATGATTAATGCATCACTCTTCACATCGTGAAGTGAAATATGGATCGTATCCTTATTCAAATAAATTGTGTTATTACTAATAAGGATAAATAAAACAAACTAGAATTAAAATAACAATTGAATGATTTCCATAATTTTATACATTAAAATCTACTACTATAAAACCTCTGAAAGGATTAGTTGATAAAATGATCCATCTTGTCTAAATGCATAGTTTGTGAATAGATTTCATAAACAAAAAGAAAGATCATGCATTGGACAAAGCTCTTCCTAAGGTTCCTCCAACTACTGCATTCTAACATTTAAGAAAAAGTAGTTATCAAGTGTACGTTGTAAAATTACATTTTGAAGTAAAATGGAATTTCATTGAGCTGGGATTTAACTATGGTTAGTCAACTAGCTGACATGTACATATAATCAGTTCACTTTGATTTTGATATGAACAACTTTGAAATATCCACGAAGGTGTGGCATGATGTGTTGAGGTTTCCCTTTTGGGACTAATATGGCTAATCATAGAAACTCTAACTTGAAAAGCTTCTACATTCGGTATGATGAATGGAAGTTTCAAGAGGAAGAAAGCCAATCGCCCATGGGTTAAAAGGCGATTAGTGTTTATATACCTAATCCAACCCCAAACACCAAGGATAAAAGTAAGACTTATTATGACACATGTTCTGATAAGCTGTTCGTTTCCATAACAAGAAAAGGACCAAGAAAGCATTCATGCCCAATATATATGAATGAAAACAAAAGACTAACACATAGAGAAGATAACTTAATAATGGATTATGAGCACTTTCTACTATCCATAGGTTCAAAAGACAACTATTTCTCCCAAATGTTTAGTATTCAATTAGATATATGAATTCATACTACGATTGAAATATTACTTCTAATCTTTTGAGTATTTTACTAAGGATTAAGTACTTACATTTGCAAGAATGTTCAGTGATTGAAATGAAGCAAGAAGACTGAAACATGGAGTAGATAATTTGAGCATGAATACCATGCCCTTGATATTGTTCATAGGATCAAAAAACAACTCTTTCTCCCCAAAAGTTTAGTCTATGGTCTTATAATTCATATTTTGTATATAATGTTTCATGGGATTGTTCTGACTTATTTAAATGTAGAACGTTCTAACATGTTAAAAGAAAATCATGAAATTTGTGAAACTAGTATAGTAACAATAGTTCAAAATCGATTCAACTGTTTGAATGAGATGTATTATCGCGGAATCATCTTCTTGGACATGAGAATTGCATTAAAAAAATTAGATGTATTATCTAGTTGGATAGGATTTTGGAATTCATTTGACTACAAGTCTTATGATAAATGCATGTCTTATTTGTTAAGAAGGATGGCTATAACGTTATGTTGCTATCTTATAGTGTGAATATCTGTTGAAATTAGTTTCACTAATGGATCGTTTAGATTAACCAAAATAAGTACTAATTCAAATACATCTAAAAGTGTAGACGAAATGTATTTGTGGAATCATAGTCTTGGATATATACATGAGAAACACCTTACCAAATATCCTGGTGAATAGGATTTTGGAAGTCATTTTACCGTAAGTCATATGACAAATGAAAATCTCGTTTATCAAGATTGATGATGAATAAATCACTTGGTAATGAGAATACATGTTAGAATTAGTTGACATTAATGGATCTTCAAATTAACCACGATACATGGTAAGACTAACTTCGTATGAACATGTTTATCTGAAGTCTAGAACCTTTTCAAGTGTTCAGGGGACTTATAAAGCAAAGTTATGAATCATCTGGGTAATAGGATAGGGTACGCATATTCAATAAGGATATTGAACATCTTGGTCAAAAACTTTATTGATCATCTAAGGAATTGTGAAACATTGTCACAAGTTATATCCACTCAAAACACTACCACAAGGAGTGTAGTTGGATAGAGACGCAAGTCATTGTATGATTTGGTACCTGATGAGTCGTACTATACTTAGAAACAGTTCATGGATTGTACCATGAACAATGTTACAATATTCCTTATTCTTACACCAACTAAGTGTTGGATTAAGGTGTGTAAGATCATAACTAAATTGGTAGATTCTTGTAATCAAAAGCAAAGTCCTTTTTGGGTTGCCCTCATATCTAGGAATGATATATAATGAGATTTGGATAAAGAGGAAACAATTTATTAGTTTATTATGTGAATAATAAATTAACTAGAAAGTGTAATAATTAATTAAGAACTAATTAGAATTAATTTGGAAATTAATTCTAGGTTAACGGGAATTAATTCAATGTACTATTTCGAAGTTAAGGGACTGTATATATATATATATATATATATATATATATATATATATATATATATATATGTATATTAAAAAGGTATATAAGTTTGATTACACAGGAGGTGGTCAGCCTCTTGTGTTCTTTGTTCATAGCTGATCACGAGAAAAAAAAAAGAAATACGAATTGGTTCTGTGACGATCGGGAATGCACAACCGAGCATGAAGAGGGAAGGAGGGATGAATTATAGTTGAATGATTGCAACACATATGGTGATCGGAGGTGGTTTTGAGGCTACGACAGGAGGTTAATGGAGGTGATAGTTTGATGTTGCTGCCTTCGTTTCTTCCTTCTTTTAGTTATTTTCGACGAAGGGGAGTTGGAGAGGGTTGTGGGGATTGAAAACAACAACAATAATAGCTTGGAGATGGCGTTTTCCGGTGGTGGCAGTGGGTGGTGGCGGTGAGTGGTCAGGGTAGTTGTCTTGAGCTTTTCTTCCCTTTTTCTTGGCAGAAACGGTTAAAAGGAGGGATAGAAGGTGTGAGGAAGTGATTTGAGTGAAGTTTTGATCAATGGTGGGTGGTATAATGTGGTGGAATGGTGGTTTGTAGTGGTCTTCATGTTTAGATCCTCTTCACCTTAAGTTAATCAACTTCTAACTTATTATTGTTGAGATAGCTTGATCCTTGAGATTAACTTATTCCACAACTAATATCTTGTACTAACGTTTGTTCAAGTGTTTCTCAAAAGTTTTTCTCTAAACAACTAGAGAGAGAAGGACCCCATGTCCCTGTTCTTACTCTTGTTTAAGCAGATGGTGATCAGGCACGACTAGTTGGAGGTCCGGTCGCAATGAAGCCACCAACCAAAGATTAACTTGACAAAATGGACAATGATGCCATAGCCTTTTATGAAATCTCTTGTGGTGTTGCTCCTGATAACTTTGACATCATCATCAACTGGAAATCTACTAAGGAGATCTAGGATGTGCTCAAGAATCTCTATCAAGGGCCAGAACAAGCTCAGGATAAGAAACTCACCACAACTCTCAATGAGTTTAACAACTTTAAAGCTCTTCCTGGTGAAAGTCTTGACGATTCGTTTAAATGTTTCAATCTCATCATCACAAAGTTATCAAATGCTGGCATAATCCGTAGTAATCATGAAACAAACCTACAATTTCTAAATGGTTTGGGAAGACATTGGTCTACCGCAAAGATGATTGTGCAAGGGGATAGAAAGATTCATACGTTGTCCTTGTTCAAGTTATATGGAGAACTACAAGCAAAATAATCAACTATGCTGAAAGATTGTGCAGACCTGGGTGGACCACTTGCCTTGATAGCTCAAACCCCACAAGTCAAAACTCCACAATATTCATATCCCACAAAATCATCCTACCCACTATCATATGACAACCCACCGCAGTGATATGAAGCTGATGCTGAAATCGATGACGAAGAAGAATTCCAAGATGCCATTGCCTTGGTTAGCCAACAATTCAACAGGCTACCACCACCACCATTTCACAAAAATCAGCATTTTACAAAACCACCTTTTAACCGCAACTTTAACCCACAGAATAACCACTCAAGATATCCCTGAAACCCTCACCATCCACCGCAACCACAGAATGCACATCATTCTAAATAGGCACCACAGTCCAACAAATCATCAGACTCCAGTACCTCAACTGAAGAGAAAAATGAAGTCATTATCTGTCACAAGTGTCATAAAGAGAATCATTTTACCAAAGACTACAAAGTAAATGTGGTTAAGAAAAAGACATTCTACCTTAGAATATCCGAAGAGATGGAAGAAAAAGAAAAGACAAGAGCATATGTTGCTCAAGTGAAGAGGGATCATCAAGTATGGTTATCCGGAGATAAGGATGAATAGTTTGACAACAACAAGAGAAAAGGGAAGATCTACATGATTGCAACTGCAGAAGAGGACGGATCGATGAATTTGCAAAAGAATTACTGCTACATGGCCAAAGACAGCACTCTCAACATCGTCGAACAGGTAAAATCATGATCCATTCTAATAATTTTAGCATGCATGATTATGAACCATACTTAGAAAGACTTAACGACACATGTGTTGCCGTACTTTCAGACTACAACAAAACACTTGACAAAAAGAATATAGCGTCCCAAGAGCTATATCACGTGAGAGGAAGACTTGAGGATAAGAGACTTAAGGTTTCCATGCTAGAAAAAGACTTGTTGTTAGAAAAGGATGCTAGGATTTTGAATGAAACTCAATTAGATATTAATTTAAATCAACAGGTTCTTGCCCAAAAAGAAATTGTACGTTTGAATCAATTAATAGAAAAGCTCTTTAATGAATCCGAAGCAATTGAAAACTTAGTTAACAATGGGACCGTAGATAACACTTATAATTGGGGACGGTCCAGTGGGTACTCAACCGATGAGAACTCTTCTCCCCGATTCAATGATGATCGTCCATATGTCCCACCGGATCATGAGTTTCATTACCCAGTCAATGCCAAAACATTCCTTAAAGACATACGATGTAATTTCGGTAGAATTCATGAACTGAGTAACAACTATGTCATTAAGGAAATCCTTCCTAAATCCTCAGGTAATCCAAGTGATCAATTACCCATCATTGGCATAATTTATCCCGATTCTCAGTCATCTTTGGATGTAGATGAAGAAATCATTGTTGAAGGACCAAAATAGTTGTAAATTGCCCATCCTTGCCTTTCACAAAGTGTCCCAACAAAAAACATCATTGACATACTCTGCGGTAGTACAATCATCTGGACCGCAGACCCCAGTCAAAAGCATAATGACTATTCAGCCAATTCTTCATGAATTACCAATTGAAAATTTTGAATTTGGAAAATGTTCTCAAAGTCCTGAACTTTCCAATTCGGATGACTCAAGTCCTCATTTTTCATCTCATTCAAAGGATTTCAAGAAACCACAGTTAAATATTTATGATTTTGTTTCTCCAAAAACTCAAGCAAAATTGGATTTCAAAGAGGAACTCAAATCCCAAGGTAAAAAGCGGGATACTGATCTCAACAACAAAAGTTTCAAACAAGCCAAGTTTTCAAATCAAAAGAATTTCGAAACCCACTGCTGCCAAAAATCTTTCAAAAAATATAACAGTCAAAGGATAAAAAAAGGAATGTACTGTGACAAAAACCTTGTTAAACACTCCTGCAAAATTCCAAAAGCAAGTCACATCTTTTCAGCGATATTCCTTAAACGATTAAAAGTGGAAAGGTATTTTGACAACTCCTGAACACTCAAAATCATAGCAATCTTTTATTAGGTCAAAACCTAGGAGTAGTTCACGTGCCAAAACTTTTTTAAGCCCCAAGGGTACTGCAGCTAAACATCACCCAAGGACTGGTCATAAGTCTTCGACCACACCCTCCATACCGTTGACCAAGTACGGTGTTTGGATAAACGAGAAAAATCTCTCCTTTGGAATTTATTTGCTAAAAATGTCTCGCCCAATCCAACCTCGTAACATTCCAAAAGTTATGAAACACCTCGGAATAGGTTTAAAAACTAAAAAGCTACCTGTTCCTAAAACCCACATGCATGCATCCATTAAGAAAATTTCTCATGTGTCCCCGGGCTTCAAACTTGTTTGGGTGCCCAAACTGACCAATTAATCTTCGGGCAATGTGCAAGGAGGAACACGGAGATGAGTGGTTAATTGATAGTGCCTGCTCCTTGCACATGACCAGAAGGTTAGATTACCTTCGCGTCTTCAGGACAATATGTCATGGTGGACATGTTACTTTCAGAAAAACGCAAATGGAATCATCACGGGTTATGGTGTGTTGACCACGGGAAGTTTTTCAACTCAAAAGGTTGCTTACGTAGAAGGCCTTAAGCATAACTTGATCAGCGTAGGCCAACTATGCAAAGCTAGTCATCAGGTTGAATTTGATAGTGAATATTCCTACATAATGAAAAATGATAGAAACACATGCTTGATAAAATCTAAAGCCGAAGGGACAATGTATCCTTTGGATGTTTCACTGATCATTGGCAAACCGCAATTGTGTTTCCTATCAAAAGCAATATCCGAAGTAAGCCAGTTATGGCACCGCAAACTAGCTCATCTCAACTTCAGATACACGGAATCCTAACCTTTTCTGGTTGAGCTATGAATCGATGAGTCGAGGGATGACTCGATGAGTTGAGCAGGAAGGGACTCAGAGCTTGTTGGAATCAACGAGTCTTGGGGAGACTCGGCGAGTTGAGTCGTGGCATGGGAGTTTCTGAGCATAGGAACTCGACAAGTCAACGGGTTGACTCGGCGAGTAGGGTCAACGAGGAAGGTTGACTTTGACTGAGGACTTTGACTTGGACCAAGGGTTGACCAGTTTGACTTCCAAGGATATTTTGGCAATTATTGGTGTTTATTGGTTTTGTTTATTTTGGTAATGATCAGTGGTGAAGTTCGTGCTGGTGGTCGGAGCAGCGTGGTCTTATTTCTTCAAGTCGGCAGTTGCAGGTGAGTTATCCTCACTATACTGACAGGGTCTACGACACCAAGGCCGGCCCTTTATCGGATGGAAATCCGGGTATTGTTTGTTATGTTATTGCTTTGCTATGTTTGCATCCTGGTAGTTAGGATGATGATATGCTTACAGACCTGGTTAAGGTCGGTATCCTGGTATATAGGATGATGCTATGTTAGAGACCTGGTTAAGGTTGGTATCCTGGTATATATATATATATATATATATATATATATATATATATATATATGATGCTATGTTAGACACCTGGTTCAGGTCGGTATCCTGGTATATAGGATGATGCTATGTTAGAGACCTGGTTAAGGTCGGTATCCTGGTATATAGGATGATGTTATGCTAGTGACCGGTTAGGTCTGTATCCTGGTTAGGAAGTTGCTATGCTATGTGAAATGCTGGATCGGTTTGATTAGTTGTGAGATGTTATATGATTATATGTTTATGTGCACATGGTTGTTGGACTAGGGTTGGGTTGAGGCGGGTCCTGCTTTGTTCTGTAGGCCAACATACCAGGGCGGACCGGTTAGACCGAAGGCCCGACGAGCGGTCCGGATAGGCTGAAGGCCCCATGAGGGCGGACTAGACGTGCCGAGGCTCGGAGAGTGGACCAGACAGACTGAAGGGCCGGTGCAGGCGGACCAGTCATACTGAAGACTCGGAGAGAGAGTGGACCGGGTGACTGAAGGCTTGATGTAGGCGGACCAGTCATACTATAGACTCGATATGCATGGCTGTTCTGTTTATGATATGATATGATATGATATGTGTATGGTATTGTGGTTGGTATTTTGGGGGTAACTCAGTAAGCTTTCGGGCTTACAGTTTCAGTGTATTGTTTCAGGTACTTCAGGAGGTCGTGGCAAGGCGAAGGCGTGATCGTACCGCTCCTCGATTTTATATTCATGTTTCTGGGGTACTCTGATAATGAATGAACTGAAAACCTTTTTGTAATAACTTATTGTATATGGGTTGTTTTAAAAAAAGTTTAAATTGGTTGTAAATTTTCACAGTGTTACAATCCTTGATGCAAGAAGATTGCCAATGGAATTTAAATGCTTGAGCCTTTTTCATTCCAAGCATGGTCTGATTGTGAGAAGATTTGGTCTCATGATAGACCAGAAGGATTAAAGAATTTCAAGGTTAGAATATTCATGAAAACTGACTTTGTTCAGTATACCTTGACCCGCAGAGGAGATAACTACAGCAGAACCCAAGCCGATTTTGTCTGTATGAACCCCAAAGAGATATTCCTGATTGCAAGGGTGTTTTCAGTTAAGGCTGATAAATATCCTAAGGTGACGATTTCATGTGAAAGAGCTTGTGAGTTTCTTAAACCATTGGTTTGTGACTTTGGGAAGATCGGCACTGAAATTCAACCAGTCCTTGCCAAGAAGTTCAAGTTTCCTAACTTCGAGCCTGCTCCAAGCTTCACTGAAGGATACCAAAATATGTCACTAGGTGAAACCGATCATCCGAAGTTAGGAGTTATCTTCAAAAAAGCTCAAGATGGTATCAAATACTTCATACCGGTGACCACAATGCATCGGTTGACGAAGAAGCAATTAGATACCACTCTGGCCTCGGTTCAAAGATCAAATTACACAACAGAAGAGGTGAAGTTTAAAATCACCCGAAGCATCCACTGGCTGAGTGAAGTAAGAAAGTTCTGGTGAACCATCATTCGGTTCCTAAATTTGAACTTTTAAAGAAGGAAGCTAAGAGGTCACTTTGGGGGAAATTGTTTAAACAAAAAGTGACCCTCTTTGGATTAGGAACCGGAGACCTGCACTACTGAATACCAAAGAGATGATGTGTATCGGAGAATCTTTCCTTTGTTGGTGAACTGAAGACTATGCTAATACCGGAGAGATGATCTGAACATGAAGACCCCGATGATACTTTTTCGACTTGACATATTTACATTGATTTGTCCGGTAAACCTTGCATGGTCATTGAATTTAGTAATTTAGTATTAGTTTATTTCAAATGTAACTTTTCGGGACTCTATAAATATAGACTCCATCTGTAACATCCATAAAATTCGAGCTAATTTTAAACTTTTTAAATCATTTAGTCATTACAATTTGTTTTCAAAATAATTTAAACATCAGAGTTCCCAGAAACCATAATCATTAATCGAGGAAGTGTACAGTCACGCCTTCTCCCTCCCGTGGCCATCTGCTGAACCTGAAACAATAAACTGAAATTGGAAGCCCGAAAGCTTAGTGAGTTACCCCCAAAATATCAACCTCATAAAACCATAATCATATCATATCAACAAATATAGAACAACATGCATAATGAGCCTTCAGCCTGACTGGACCGCCTCGCAGGGCCTACAGCCTATATGGATCGTTCCCGAGCCTTTGGCATGACTGGACCGCCTCACAGGACCTACAGCCTATTTGGACCGCTCGTCGGGTATGTAGGCCTACAACACAAAGCAGGACCGCCTCAACCCAACCCCCAACAAAACAAACATGTGCACATAAATATCATACGCTAGCTCATATCATTTAACAGTCAAACCGATCTAACAAATCACTAATCATAGCAACATCCCAATAACTGGGATACAGAACTAACTGGTCACTAACATAGCATCATCCTATAACCAGGTCACTAAGCATAAGCATATCACCATCTTAACTACCAGGATGTAATCATTAAACATATCATGCCATAAACCAGATACAATCCATCAAGGGTCAGCCTTGGTGCCTTAAACCCTGTTGATATAGTTAGGATAACTCACCTCTTTACTTTCGCCTCGAAAGGATAAGCTCAAACTCTCGGATTACGACCACAAACTTTGACACCTATATTCACCATAGAACCATATTCATAAGTTTCCAGTTTTCCCAAAATGCCCCCAGAAGTCTACTAGTCAACCCCTAGTCAAAGTCAAATTCAACGGTCAAGGTCAACAGTCCATGTTGACCGGACTCGTCGATTGCAGTCACCAACTATCGAGTCCTTTCAGAACTCGAGTAGTCGTGAAATCCTCCCCCCTACTGAATCGTCGAGTTTCCCTGCAACTTGTCGAGTTCATGCGTGTCCAAAGTCAAGAAAACCCTAGCTGATTCGCCGAGTCACCCTACTGACTCGCCGAGTCCACAAAGATCTTCATCGGACTCGCCGAGTTGACCTTCCATCTCGCCAAGTCCCTCCAATCCATACACAAACAGATACTTATTAAGCCATCTTAAGGTTCCATATTGCAGATCCAACTTCCCAAGGTATGTTTATCACGAAAAGTTGCAAACTTTATGTGCATGCAAGGCTCTAAAGTCTTATAATGACAAAACCAAGCTTGCAATGGGGTTTTACAGTTAAGGATGGGTTCATACTTGCCAAAGCTAAGAGCTTTATGGACTTAGAGGCCAAAGAGAGTTCACATATGAAGTTACAACATCAGATCTGAGCTCATACCCAAGAATAGCTTCATAATATGCTAGAAAAGCTATAATCTTTAACCAAATGATATCTAGATTGAAATGAGGTCTAGGTAACGATTTGATACCTTTCAAAAGATGCTAACTAAGGTAGATATCAGATCCACACATGTTCCTTGCTTCTAGCCACTTCCTCTCCAAGCTCTTCTTGCAAAGATCCACCTTCCAAAGCTTAAAACACGCAAGAAAGAAGCACACACACGATTAGGGTTTTCTGGACTCTTAAGAGGGTGCAAGGGGGATGAAGGAGGCTTATGATCCTTTAAGTAGTGCGCAAAACCCCGAAAATTAGGGTTTCATCCTCCAGCTCCTACTCGTCGAGTCCTATCTTGTACTCGGCGAGTAGGTCACTTAAACACATGGCCCGACCCGCTGCTACTCGACGAGCCACACATCCAACTCGTCGAGTAGACCTTGAATTACGAAAATTAAAAAATAACTAATACTTGAGAATCGGGGCGTTACAATTCTCCTCCACTTGAACTAGACTTCGTCCTCGAAGTCTGCTGGGGTGAACATCTTTGGATAATGCTCCCACATTTTTGCATCCGGCTCCCACGTCCACTCGAACTCTATTTGGTGCTCCCACTGTACCTTTACCAAAGGTACCTCCTTGTTCCGCAGAACCTTCATCCTTCTCTCCAGAATGGCCACAGGCCTCTCAATATAATTCAGGCGCTCATCGACCTGAAAGTCATTCAACGATACTACCGCCTCCTAATCCATGCTACACTTTCGTGATTGCGAAACGTGAAAGGTGATGTGAATCATAACCAAAACCTTTTCAAAAGGTCTATCCTACATGCCACTTTGCCAACTTGACAAAATCCTGATGATCCCAAGTATCGGAAACCCAACTTTCCCTCTTCCTGAGGCGAACCTTTTATGTTGACAGGATATTTGTCTCAAAATATCATACAAAATCAATCCACTAAAACATGAACACTTATGCCTGGCCCAATCAGCCTCTGGCTGGAATACCATGCATGCCTACGACGGGTCCAGTCATCCTCAGGATGGAATACCCTAGATTGGAATACCTCTATGAACATAACTCAGGTCTACTCATAACTTGAGATCTAAGGATCTATCCTTGCGTCTCATCCACCATCCTCCGATTCATCACAACCGAGTGTAACTCCCTCGAATCTTTAATAATACATCCATTACGAACGCACTGCTACCAAAAGACATAACCAACACAATATCTATGTCCACAAATTATGATTGGAATACCCTTACATGGTCCTCATCATAGGTCTGGATTGCCTCTGAGCCCATAGTATGAGTCTGGTATGCCCTTTCTGGCCCTCAGCTCATGACTGGAATGCTCCCGATGACCGGTTGACACTACTCTCATCACTTTAGTTTCCCAACATTCCGGTCCTGTAGATATCCACTTTCCCCTACCGCTCGAAGGGCCTAATCGATGCTCCTCTCATCAAGAAACAACATAATGATACAAAAACTTCTACCACACATGGATCCCTAGTCATAAACCCACTTCAACTCTTCCTGCTACCATATGATGTTTCTCAGACAAATTCGAAACCTCCCTGGCCCCAACTTGTCTGCCCACTACCCAAAACAATGGACACCTCACCGATTACTAAACCAAAAGACACACACAAACAACAGTCCTATGCGTCTCCCGAAAAGAAAACCGATTGGCTGGACTTGCTTCCACGCCCTGTCATTAACTTCTACTAACATAATGAATGTTACATGACCCACGTCAGCCTCACCTCCTACCTAGTCTTCAGTAAACCATCTTCTCCTCACTTCAGACACGCTATGGCTCTTTCACAGATGAAACCCACCCAAGACACATCACAATAACTTAAACCATCATCAACATACCTACCACTACCAGCCAACCAGTATGACACTCATATCTAACCCATATCACCCCTTCAGGTTGGAATACCAACATGTCTAATCAGTTCAACTATCGAGTTGAAATTCTCAGGGTTTGTTGACCTACCGCCTCAACCCTACCGCTCCCCATGAGCCTCCATGCCTACAACTTTCATTTGACCCGCACCGGGTATCTTGGCCTACTACATAAAGCATGACCGCCTCAACCCTATCTAAATGCCATAGACGATCATGAGAAAGATCTAACTCGGTTTCCAGAACCTGAATGACAGGATATTCTAATCCCAAGACTTCCTAAGGCTGATGAATACCCATTCGGATCTACTTCCTAGTCCCCAACTGGAGTATTACCCGATCCAAGAAGATTAATCCTTTGAGGCACTCTGAACTGATGAGATCACCAAGATCCCCTGTACTCCATCTGATCTCTAATAACAACTTCTGATCAAACCAAAAATACACCGGAGTCTTTCGCCTACTCCAACAGCATGTTAAATACTTGGGGGCAGACCTGCTGATTGCTATAGCATAGCAACATACTTAATACCCACACATAGATCTACAAACACATACAGAGTCTTCAACATGACTGGACCGCCTCACCAGGCCTTTAGTATATATGGACCACTCTTAGAACCTCCAGCATGTCTGGACCGCCTCTCTTGGCCTTCAGCCTGTCTGGACCGTTCTCTAAGCCTTCGGCCTGACTGGTACGCCCCACCGGCCTTCAGTCTATTCGGATCGCTCTAAACTGTCGAGTATCTCCTTGGACCACTCCTCCTGGTGATATTTCCATGCAGACTGTTCTTAACCACTTGAGGTTCTAAACTCCTGATCCATTCCGTGGACTCTAACCCCGACCTGACCTTAGGCCTCAAGTCGATCGTCCACCCTCTCAGAAATCCGTGGTTTGTTCCCCGACCCGCATGTCTACCACATACGCTAAATAACCCGCACACCCATGCTGAATGTACTGCAGAGCCCTGGAAACTAACAAAACCTTCAATCTAGCAATCCAAAAACCCTCAGAGTCGAGCACACCCTCGACCGAATACTCAAACTGAACTCAATTCCTCACTAGAAATCCAACCTGGTTCCCCAACTTCTGCTATCAAGCATCAAGAAGACGTGTTTCTTATGCTGGGGAGTTTTACCAAACCCCCAATCAACACAACCGCCAAACCAAGCAGCCACTAGGGCCTCCATTCTCCCTGTCGAGTTGTGAAAGTTATCCCCATTTCAAAATCTCTCCCGCTTCTGCATCTCGGGGTAACTCTCCCCCACTTAGATTCGACTAAGCCTTCATAATACAAGAAAATTTGAGGATTCCCAATCCTCATCACTTTCCAACGATCAATCCGATGACAACCAACTCTTTCCCACTAGTGCTTCATCATTAGCCAATCCCAATTGATCGCACACTTTTAAGGACCAGATGAACACTTCCTGAATCCCAGTGAAACCGACAGTCACTAATGCTCGAATGAACTGAAACTCAAGTCCTGAAGACCATAAGATAGATGCTCCAACTAATACCTCGACGACTAGCTACTTCCGTTAGCGCTTTAGTCTGTCAATCACTAACGGTTGCTAAAATCACTGAATCTTGACAATGCTGAATAACCCTTCTGTGGGGCCCTATCCGTAGATCTCCCACCTAATACCCCCTTTCCAAAGGTGTTCCAAACAAGTTTCCCGCTCTCGGGCTCTAGGAATCATTCTCTTCAAGGTTCGCACCCTGACTCACTTACCAGCTCAAATGTCCACAGCTGAACTGCGGCAGCTGAAACAATCTCTGCTCCAAACTGGGATACAACTACTCCCAAGACATAATCTAAAATCCCAAAAGTGCAATAGGTCGCATAAACAATCCTAACCGCCTGATACAAGAGGTCCAAGGCAAACCGGACCTCACAATTACTTATGCCATGTCAACCCACCTTCGTTCACCAACGTTGAAATAATGTTGTCAATCCCTATAACCAACTGACCCCGAGCTGGAATATAACCTGATCCTGGGTCACAAGCCTGCTCACTCCTTCGAGCTCGAAAAAAATGAAAGGGCACTATCCTTGCCCTATAAAACGACAATCCAATCCATCAATCAACCATTCCACTTCCATCTGCAAAACCCCAGCTGAACATAATCATCACTCCTTTCCGGAGTCCCCGCGACTCACATTTTGGCCTCGTGCAAACCCACGAGCCTCAAATCTAGAAAATCATGTGCTAGACTCTCCCGCTCAACCCACGTAAAATAACGAGTACATATAATCTCCCTGATCTCAGATAACTGCAGCCCTCTGCTCATCAGAATATATACCCGAACAACTCCCGATACTGGAAAGCTCGACCAGCTCCTCCCCTATGTCATCGTTACAGTTGTTGTAGCTGCTGCGGCAGCCGTCTCAGCAAGGGCTGCATAGTGCTCATAGATATACTCAACCATGGAGGTCTTAATAGACCTGAACATCACCAAAAACTGTCACCAGACAATCTTGATCACCTCTTCCCAGATGACCTTACTGACACGATCCTCTAACAATATTGGCCTATCCTGGCTACTAGCTTCCGATCCTAACCCGGATCCAGTATCAAGACGTCTCGAATAATCCATACCATAACAGGGAACCAACTTTCAACTAAACCCCAGGGGTTGTGACTTCCTTGCTACGCGTATGGGTCTTGTGCTTTAAGTAGTACGAGCCCATACTACCTTTCACACCTACCCATATTTGTCTCAAGAGTCACCACAACACCCTAATAATATACATGCTCATGGTGGTCACTCAACCTCACTCCTAGAGGAAGGCTAATTGTCTCACAACTGACCTACCGGTCCCACATAACCCACCTATCCATGAAACTTTCACTAACCCTGTAGCACTAGTGTATGCCAGCCATACATAACGCTGAACCTTATATACTTTCGAATATCCAATCCTACCCTAGGCCCCCAATCAGATAAGAATAGAACATAAGGCTAAATCAAACATTCTCAGGCTATAATATCTTAATTATGTATAACCATGATGCACTCACTAAAAAACTACAGTAATGATGTCAATCTCATATAAGGAAAACCTTAGGCTAGCAAACATCATGTAATCATGCAATTCTATCATGCAGTTCCTGAAGATCCGTAGCCTAGTACTAGCATACTGTTCTAACATATCACAATATCAAATAACCGTATGGTATTTTGGGGTCTACTTACTGGCTCCAGCTGATTGTACACTTCGCATCCTCTTTTACTTATTTTAAAAACCATTTGAAATCATTTTGAAAATCTTTCCTTGATTTGAGACTGGATTCACACGAGTATTCCTCCAATTCACTCAAACCAAGGTTCTAATACCAACTTGTAACATCCATAAATTCGATCCAATTTAAAACTTTTTAAATCATTTAAAACCATATAGTCATTACAATTTGTTTTCAAAATAATGTAAGCATAAGAGTTCCCAGAAACCATAATCATCAATCGAGGAAGTGTACGGTCATGCCTCCACCCTTTCGCGGCCATCCGCTGAACCTGAAACAATAAACTACAAATGGAAGACCGAAAGCTTAGTGATCCTTCAACCTGATAAAACCATAATCATATCATATCAACAAATACAGAACATCATGCATAATGAGTCTTCAACCTAAGTGGACCGCCTTGCAGGGCCTACAACCTATCTAGACCGTTCTCGAGCCTTCAGCATGACTGGACCGCCTCACGGGATCTACAACCTATCCGGACCGCTCGCCGGGTATGTTGGCCTACAACACAAAACAGTACCACCTCAACCCAACCCCCAATCAAAATACATGTTCACATAAATATCATATGCTAACTCATATCATATAACAGTCAAACTGATCTAACAGATAACTAATCATAACAACATCCCAATAACCAGCATACAGACCTAACCAGTCACTAACATAGCATCATCCTATAACCAGGACACTGAGCTAACCAGGTCACTAAGCATAAGCATATCAGCATCCTAACTACTAGGATGTAATCAATAAACATATCATGCCATAAACTGGATACAATCCATAAACGGTCGGCCTTGGTGCCTTAGACCCAGTTCATATAGTGAGGATTGTTGGATTAGTGTCTAAGTCCATAACTATTTTGGTATGTACTTGACCCGATTATAAGCATGGTCCTTTTGGGTTGCCTTCACCACAGCAATATGTAGGATGATTTAAGGAGAAAAAGGTTTAAATATGATTTATTAATATATTATGAGAATAATATATTAAAGGAGAAATCATATTGTTTAATTAATATTAGTCAAGAATTAATTGATAATTAATTTTGTGGCTAAAAGAGATTAATTAAATTTAGGGGACTGGACTACAATTATTGGATAATTGAGTTATTGGGCTAAGGAATGCTAAAGGAGTAAGGGGTGAACGAAATTATGATGGAAGCCCATCATATTTTCGTCCATGGCCTTATCCAGAAGGTTCCATGGGCTGCTTAGAGTTTAAGCTGTCCATTAGGGTTTTGACTGAAACCCTAGCAGCCCACACAAGTATATAAAGGACCCCTTAGGCTCCAAAAACGACACAACTAATTCTCTAGGGTTTCTAGTCGTTTTTGGGCAGCCTCCTTTCTTCTCCTCTTCATCCAAGTTGCATAAGGTGTTTGTGACTCCATTAGAGGTGCAGCACTTGAGGCACTAAGCTTTCTAAGGCCAATCCAAGCAAGGAATTGATTGTTATTGCTATATAACAATCAAAGGTAATTCTATATACCCTAATTCAGTTTATAATATGTTAGATCTAAGTTTATTAGTCTTGGATTCAAAGCATGTACAATAGAGAAACCTAGATCCAAGCATTAGGTTTGTCTGAGCACATAGGATTGTTCTTATGCCTAAAACCCATCAGTGGTATCAGAGCCTTGATTGGTTTCAGTTGTATGTGATGCTTAACTGTTTTGTTTGCTAAAAATCGAGTTTTTGGCCTCTGCCCGACACAACTCGGCGAGTCAGTATCTGGACTCGGTGAGTTGGCCCTACTCGGCGAGTCCAGGTCTGACTCGGCGAGTCAGTGCGTCAGGCAGAGGGTATTTCGGGATTTAGCTGCTATTTTGTCTTGGATTTGATGCCTAAATTGTTTTATGAAGTTAAAATCTGAATTTTATCTTAATTATATGATTATCCTTGCCAAAACAATAGATAATTTCAAATCTTTTAAATATTGGTTGTTTATATGATAAATATGGATTATTTCAAATTATTTGGTAATTATCTAGTGACTAAAATAAGATTAGGTCAAATATAGATAATTATGAAATTAATTGTTTAATTTGAATTATTTGTTATTTGATCCCTAATGTTTTGAAATGTTTCAAAACTTGCCCTCAAGTTTTGGAATTTAAAATTTGACTAAAAGTTTAATTTTGAAATGTTAAATTCTAAAACCCTAGTAATTTGAAAAGTTCAAATCACACCCTTATGGTTTTATTAATAAATTAAAGTGCATAATTAAAAATGATTTAATAAACCCATAAAGTTTTTGGTTTACATTTAATTAAATTAAAAGTATAATTTACTAAGTTAAACCACCTAGTATTTTAAAAGTGTAAAATACACCCTATACTATATATAACATTAAAAGTCTAGTATTATATATGTATGAGTAAACAGTCAGTCTTAACGTTAGTAGACCTCATTCACGAAGCTAGTCTATAAGGGGTGTTTAAGGAAATTGCCTATAAAATGGCGATTGAATGGGTATCCACTCTTACCCACCGCACTCTTGACTAGTGGAGGGTCGTTAGCCGAACGGGTAGGATATGACAGAAACCTTCCATTATAAGTATAATGAAGTACAAAGTAACTAAATGCTTTTTCAAATTCCCAAATCATAGTTACTTTAGGAAAAATGTGAAACTGTATGCTAATCCATAGAATTACACTTCGTACCCCTGTCAAACGTTAGTGGAGCGTGTGTGGTTAACTGGCACACTAATTTGGGGATGACATTGGTAGCGAAGGGTGACTCGATGTTTGTCATAGATCAATGGAGCGTGTGTGGCTAACCGGCACATTGATTAGGTGATTGTAGCATTGGGTGCACCACGTGATTCGTGTGGTTATTCACACCTTGTTTGTGATCCTCGACATCCCAGTCACAAATAGTAGGGCATAATCGAGATTAAACATGCCATTGAAAAGTTCAATGAATCTCAAAAAGATCTAGGAGTTTCAATTCATTTAAAGCTTAATCTTCCTTTTCGTTTTTCATGGTGGAAATTGGTAAATCGTCATTTACCTACCTTCAAATATTTTGCAACTAGATTACGGCATCCCTTTTCTAGGTTGTAGAATATTGTGTTGGATCCTAGCCTTAATAAATCATTTGGGTGTTTTATTAAGGACTCAATCAACTTAACTTGAATTTTCTCCCATTTTGTAGATGTCTGACTCTAACCATGGTCTTCCCAAATCTCATGGAGCAATTTTTCTAAATGAAGATGACGTTCCGAGATACGATCAAGGAAATGAGAGTCATGCTTCACTTCCTCCACCTCCTCTAATTGTTCTCCCTAACCCACAAGTTCAAAGGCTTGAAAAGTTCAAGCTCACTCAAGCCCTTTTGGCAAGTAAACACGAAGATGGGAAACCTGTGTGTGCGCATGTCTTAGAGATGAAGTCACACATTGATAGGTTAAACATGTTGGGTGTCGAGATTTCAAGTGAGTTGGTTGTTGACTAGGTTCTTCAGTCACTTCCTGAATCATATAGTGAGTTCGTTAGAGAGTACTATATGATGGACCACGACGTGACCCTAATTGATCTCACCTATTTGCTTATAGTTGCTGAATCAGCAATGATTTGGCGTGTTGGTCAAGCAAATTTGTCTGGTGAATCAAACTCTCAAACTTCAATGGACACTGGCAACATTGGAAGTCCATAAAGAACTAAGTCTGTGATTGTCCGATGTGCTGTGCCAAAGGAGTCCATTTGCTTTTATTGCCAAGAGAATGGGCATTGGAGACGAAGTTGCCCTAACTACCTAAGAGATCTAAGAGATGGGAGAGTCAAGACGTTTGGCTCTACTTCAGGTAAAATCCATTATCTAACTCTTTTAAGTTCCTATTCTAGATTCTGAATACATGATGTGATAAGATTGCATTTTGATGTTTTGTAGGATCGAAGAGAAGAGAGGAAGCTTAAGGGAAGAAGTGAGCTGAATCTAATCGTGAAGAAATGGATTTCGATCGCATTACTTGAAGAATGGATTCTTGAGCTACTACTTGGAGTTAGAATAGATTGTTAAGAAATATGTAATAACATAGTTTTTCAATTGAATTGCATTGTAAGGGCAAATTTTTTCCGCAATAAAATGAATTTTGACTTTATCTTATTTATTTATCCTTGCAATGGCATGTATGAAAGAATTAATGTTTGAATGTTTCTATTATTAGCAACAATGGATTTGATTCTTAATTATGTTATTTGTGGAAATGCCAAAAGTTTACCAAATAGGGAGAGTTTCTCATCGCCCAAGTTTCAATTGGACAGAAACTTGGAATCATGCAATGTGTATTGTATGATGAATGAAAAACTTTCACATTTGGGATACTGAGGTAGATATCAGATCCCCACACGTTCCTTGCTTCTAGCCACTTGCTTTCCAAGCTCTTATTACATAGATCCACCTTCAAAAGCTTAAAACACACAACAAAGAAGTACACACATGATTAGGGTTTGTTGGACTCTCAAGAGGGTGCAAGGGGGCTAAAGGAGGCTTATGATCCTTTAAATAGTGTCCAAAACCCTGAAAATTAGGGTTTCATCCTCCAGCTCCTACTTGTCGATTCCTATCTTGGACTCAGCAAGTAGATCATTTAAACACGCGGCCCGACCCGCTGCTACTCGACGAGTCAGGTATCCAACTCGTCGAGTAGACCTTGAATTATGAAAATTAAAACCATAACTAATACTTGAGAATCGGGGCGTTACACCATCTTCATGTAATCTTATCCACTTTCACGATCTTTTGAGCTAATATAGAAATACAAAGATCACTCTCTCAAATCTCCATCTTGTCTAATACCCGAGATCCTCTTCACCTTAAGTTGTTCACATTTACTAACTAGTGTTTGACTACAAACCTTGTTATGAATCAACTTGGTGTCTACTTGATATAACTTGTTGTCATTTATATTTCCTTTACATTTTCGCAACTAACTATCTAACACTTCTAACTTATTATTGTTGAGCAAGCTTAATCCTTGAGATCGACTTATTCCGTAACTACTATCTTGTACTAACGTTTGTTCAAGTGTTTCTCAAAAGTTTTTCTCTCAAAAACTAGAGAGAGTTTGGGATAGATTTTTAGAGAGATAGAGATCAAGAGTGGGAGAGGGTGATCAAGCAGAAGTGACTGAAGGTTTGTGTGATTTTGGAGGTTTCTCATGCCTCTATTTATACTAAAAACACATACACACACCCTAAATGAGGCCATACCTCCGACTAGGTTTTGTACCACTTTGGTAAAGCTTGTACACAAAGAAGGAGAGGGGTATGGGAAAGAAAACATGAGGATAAGGAGGAGGGAAAGAAATCTGATCATTTTTGCCTCTTGGGTCATGGGGTTATACCCCCATTAAATGCCCAAAACACACAAAAGCGGGTGTATCGGGATCCGTGCATTGAGAATTTTTTTCGAAAGTACCATTAGATAGGGATTAATTCAAGGATTCCGGAACATCAAACAGTAAATTTTTGGAGTTACGGATCTCCGGAAAATTGCGTTTGAAGTTTCGCGTCTAAACGACTCGTGGTGTTCTTTTCGCGATTTTTTTAAATATTTTTGTTAAAAATATTTTGAGTGTGAAATTAAATAATAAATTATAGTCTGAGTTCAAAAACATTCTCGGAAATCCCATCGGCAAAGCGTAAGTTCCTCATCAGACCGATTCGGTTTTACATGATTAAAGAAAACAATGTTTTACCGCTTGTTTTCTTAAAATTGTCGTATCTTTTGCATACAAACTCCGTTTTGGACGTTCTTTATATTTTTGGAAAACAGTGAACATGTACTATAATATTTTAATGTTTTTTTTCTCAAAACTGCTTAATGCAAAATTTCAGTTTTTCAAACTCATTAATTAGCGTTGTCGTTTAAGCGGTTTGATTCGGTTAACAGTTTAAACATTTGGAAGTAAGATATCATCTGACATCATATAATAATTGAAATAGAATTATTTATTTTACTTTAGATGCACTAAAGCTCAATAAGTCAGATTATCACGAGATTCACGGTGAATTGGCCGTCTATAGTTTTTTCCCTAAATTACGGGATGTCACAAAAGTGGTTGAAATATCCATCTTCCATGATCATCCTTCAAACCTCCATAAGAAACCAAAGTATTCCATGAAACCAACCCACCTTTCAAAAATAATCTATATAATTGATTTTCATTGACTTTGTATTTGACATCTTCAATCATCACAATCCAAGAATCATAATGTAAGTACACCATCTTTGATAAATCGATAAGATCTTAGGTTTTTCTATAGAGAAAGTGATTTTAATGGTTTTCTAGAGAGAGAGAGAGAAAGCAAAAATCACTTAAATTCTAGTGAAGAGAATCAAATTATGAATCGAATCAAGGAACAATTCAATTTCTAGAATCCAAAAACTCTCTAAAACACGAAGATCAAATAGAAATGAAGAATCACCAAATTAAAAATGTCATCATGGATCAATTCTTGATAAAATCAAGAACACCTGCTCTGATACCAGTGTAGTGGTGTTGATTATGATGACGAATACGGAATATGAAATGATTTAGTGAATCATACAAGAATGATGAACACGAAGAACACAAGAGTAAGTAAATTTGGGTTTAGCTCTCATTAGTCTAGAAAGAGTACAAGTGGGTTTGCAATATTTCTCTCACTAAACTAACTCTTACAAGTTCTTCTTACATAAAATGAGTGTCACTCACTTCCTTATAAAGGAAAGACATCTCATTACACACATACAAAGGAGTAAGCACACATGACATCCAAGAGTGACTTTGCACCCAAACAATTATTTATAACAATTTTTTCCAAGTGTGCTGCGTGCTTCAGCGATGTCATTCCTATGCTATGCTACCACGTGTCGAATCCTGGATGGTCCGTGTTGTTCTAGAAGTGCCTGCGTGCCGTGCACACCCAAATTTTCAGTTTTTAAAAAATATGTATCTTTCTCATACAAGCTCCATTTTCGACGTTCTTTATATCCATACGTAGCTATCGATGAGTACTACAAGTTTCATTTAGACTCCATCATTTAATTTTCACCTTATTTTTAAAGTTATATTTTTGCATGATTAGACTATTAAAGTCCACATAAAAATCATAACTCTCTCATACGAAATCCCTTCTCGATTATATTTGTATCGACAGACTTATATTCACAAGCTCTTCGATTCTCATTTAGATTGTTTTGCCTAAAACTCAATCGATATTAAGTTTGGTTTTTGTGTCGCATACAGTTGTGCTGGAACTTTGAAAAAAATCATAACTTTCTCATATGAAGTCAGATTTTGATGTTCTCTATATGCACGCTCTCGCTTTTACGGTTACTACAAATTTCATTTAGATTATTTATCCTAAATAATCTTCTATCAGAAACATCTATTTGTCTTTGTGAAGAAAAATTATCGTATTATACTTTAATCATATAGCCCTATCTTTCGGGCCTTACACCTTCCCCTAACATTGTAAAAATAACACCCAAGACTGTTGATTACATCTTTATTGGCTATGCACGAAATAATAATGCTTATCGTTTTTAGTGCATGATTCCAAAATACTCGAAATTCACAAAGACACAATTATGGAATCAAGAAATGCACCGTTCTTTGAAAATGTGTTTCCATGTCTTAATAAAGTCGAGGCAAATGCTCCAAAGACAGTTAAGCACAATAAAATCCTCTCATGAAGAAAAGAAAGAGGAAGAAGAAATAGAGCCTCGTCGAAGTAAAGGGAACGAGTTGAGAAATCATTTGGAGACGATTTCTACACTTACATGGTTGAAAGTGAGCCTAAAAATGTCAAAGAGGTAATCACCTCCTCTAAAGAACCTCAATTGAAAGTGGAAATTAAAAGTAAAATGGATTCTATCTTGCAAAACTACACATGAGAATTAGTGGATTTATTTCAAGGTTGAAAACCACTAGGATATAAATGGATTTTTAAGAAGAAAATGAAAGCAAATGAATCATTGACAAGTACAAGGTATGATTAGTAATAAAAGGTTATAGATAGAAAAGTGGTCTTGATTACTTTGACACCTACTCTCTAGTCATGTGTATTAATCCATTCGATTGGTACTTGCCATTGCTTCTATCAGAAATTTTGATGTACATCAAATGGATGTTAAAACAACTTTTCTAAACGCCAAAAAGTTATGTATATATGGTATAAGTCGCCATGGATACAAATGAAAAGGAAAGGTTTTACACGGCAACAACCAGCACCGTTGGACAATCTTGTAGATCTTAACGTACACATTGTAATAAAGAACATGATGGTTCGCTGTTGTGTGTTCACAGTTATTTGACCGGTTTTGCTATGTTTGAGTTTTGGACATGGTTATATGAGGATAGTCATGGAGGATGGTTGTCATGTGATGTAAGTAACATAATTATTTGATTATTCGATACTACATTTCTAATAATAATACTTACTTTACTATAAAAAATTAATTGACAACACATCATGATGTGGTTCTTATTGTTGCTAGAGCGCAGAGCGGATGATGCTCGGTGGACGGTGGTGCCGTCAACTTTTAACACCGATGCATATGACTGGAGTGACATGGCTGACGGATCCGTTTACCCAACTTGGGCCGAGTGTGATACAATATAATTTTGTTTGGATTACATTATTTTAGTATTTATCTACTAATTAATTATTTCTAACCTTTTTGTAGCTTTACATCCCAATCAACATACCATAAGCTCATTGGTTTTTAGGTTCTTTAGATTTGAAGACATTCAAAATTACTACATACGATAGTCATTGGAAGGGCGACTATTGTTTGGAAAATGAAGATTGGTTTATAGGTTTGAGATCCTGCATCCACAAACTGTTAGTGGGAGTCAACTACTGGGGTACCGAACCAACTGATTCAATTCCACTTGAGAGCTTCAAGATGACCTTGGAAAAGGCCCTAGACGTACCACAACAGATTGACAGCAGAGGGGATTGTGGGGTGTTTTTGTGTTGGTTCCTGGAGGCATTTATCGCCGGGAAATCGATTTATGTAGAGAGTAAAACCGATCCATGGGCTTTGGGTTATCGAAAACGACTAGCGGAATTTTTTAGGGTATAAGGACAAAGATAATTTAAACATCGTATTTGTAATTCAAACTACATACACATCTTTATTTAGTTTATGTATTTATTAGTTTTTTGTTGATTTTAATTATATTTTATATTTGATAAAACCAAAAGGTATACATCTTATAAAGACAAAATTTAAACATTTTATAAAAACAAAACTTATACATTATATAAAACCAACACTTACGCTAAAAGAAAACCACGTGTTACACATAAAAAAAACCATAGGTAACTATATTCTGATACCATGGTCCCATACTCTGGAATTCCGGAGATCTCTCCGAAACAAGGTGTTCCGGAGAAGGTGGTTATTTTTTCAAAAAAAATTGTTCTTTTGTGTCAAAAAAATCATTTATAAAGGTTATATTACTCAATTTCCCTTTTTTAAATCTGATTTGATCAACTAAAATACATGGACTTTTTTTTAATCTAGTTTGATTGACTAAAATACCAATAGTAAGGGTTTAAATTTAAATATGATTAATTAATTTCAAGCATTATGATAATGAATTGCTCGTCATAACAATTGATATTTTAAACTCAATTCTAATCTTACGCTCAATATTTGTTTCTACAACCACACAATATATGTTATTCTTAATATATATATATATATATATATATATATATATATATATAGAGAGAGAGAGAGAGAGAGAGAGAGAGAGAAAGATTGAGAATGAAGGAATCAATCTCAGCCACTTATTTATATGTTGCGTCAAAACCCTTCATCGTACCGATGCAACGGGGGAGAGTTAATATTTATATATGAATATAAATTTACGTATATTCATATATGAGTCTACTACCTCCCCTCTCCTCTGCCACCTCCTCACTGCCACTTCCACTATCTCTACCACCACCACCACCTTTGCAACCGCTACCGCTACCATCACTTCTTGCCACCACCTCAACCACCGCTACCAACATGAAAACCACTACCGCCACTGTCACCACTACTGCTAACCCTGCCACCACCTCTGCTACTATTACTAGTCTGCTACTACCACCCCAGCAACCACAATCGCAGCCATCACTACCAATGTAACCGCCTCTAATGTCACACCCGCCACAAACATCCATATTCATATATGAATAATCATT